>NC_086447.1:75700720-75898220 GCF_028390025.1 Pseudophryne corroboree
CAAAGTTGTAAAGCCGAGACCCCTCGGGCAGCCGCCCAAGATGAGCCCACCTTCCTTGTGGAATGGGCATTTACAGATTTTGGCTGTGGCAGGCCTGCCACAGAATGTGCAAGCTGAATTGTACTACAAATCCAACGAGCAATAGTCTGCTTAGAAGCAGGAGCACCCAGCTTTTTGGGTGCCTACAATATAAACAGCAAGTCAGACTTTCTGACTCCAGCCGTCCTGGAATTATATATATATATATATATATATATATATATATATATATATATTTTCAGGGCCCTGACAACGTCTAGCAACTTGGAGTCCTCCAAGTCCCTAGTAGCCGCAGGCACCACAATAGGTTGTTTCAGGTGAAACGCTGACACCACCTTAGGAAGAAACTGGGGACGAGTCCGCAGTTCTGCCCTGTCCGAATGGAAAATCAAATATGGGCTTTTGTAAGACAAAGCCGCCAATTTTGACAATCGCCTGGCCGAGGCCAGGGCCAACAGCATGATCACTTTCCATGTGAGATATTTCAAATCCACAGATTTGAGTGGTTCAAACCAATATGATTTGAGGAATCCCAACACTACGTTGAGATCCCACGGTGCCACTGGAGGCACACAAGGGCTGTATATGCAATACTCCCTTGACAAACGTCTGGACTTCAGGAACTGAAGCCAATTCTTTTTGGAAGAAAATCTATAGGGCCGAAACTTGAACCTTAATGGACCCCAATTTGAGGCTCATAGACACTCCTGTTTGCAGGAAGTGCAGAAATCGACCTAGTTGAAATTTTTTCGTGGGGCCTTCCTGGCCTCACCCACGCAACATATTTTTACCACATGTGGTGATAACGTTGTGCGGTCACCTCCTTCCTGGCTTTGACCAGGGTAGGTATGACCTCTTCCGGAATGCCTTTTCCCTTAGGATCCGGCGTTCAAACCGCCATGCCGTCAAACGCAGTCGCGGTAAGTCTTGGAACAGACAAGGTCCCTGCTGGAGCAGGTCCTTTCTTAAAGGCCGATGCCACGGTTCCTCTTGGAACAGACATGGTACTTGCTGAAAGCAAATCCCTTCTTAGCTCCCGAGGCCATTAGTCCTCTGTGAGCATCTCTTGAAGTTCCGGTTACCAAGTCCCTCTTGGCCAATCCGGAGCCACGAGTATAGTTCTTACTCCTCTATGTCTTTTAATTCTCAATACCTTGGTTATGAGAAGCAGAGGAGGGAACACATACACCGACTGTTACACCCACGGTGTTACCAGGACGTCCACAGCTATCGCCTGAAGGTCTCGTGACCTGGCGCAATACCTGTCCCATTTTTTGTTCGGGCGGGACGCCATCATGTCCACCTTTGGTCTTTCCCAACGGTTCCCAATCATGCGGAAAACTTCCCGATGAAGTTCCCACTCTCCCGGGTGGAGGTCGTGCCTGCTGAGGAAGTCTGCTTCCCAGTCGTCCACTCCCGGAATGAACACTGCTGACAGTGCTATCACATGATTTTCCGCCTAGCGAAAAATCCTTGCAGTTTTGCCACTGCCCTCCTGCTTCTTGTGCCGCCCTTTCTGTTTACGTGGGCGACTGCCGTGATGTTATCCCACTGGATCAATACCGGCTGACCTTGAAGCAGAGGTCTTGCTAAGCTTAGAGCATTATAAATTTGCTCTTAGCTCCAGTATATTTATGTGGAGAGAATTCTCCAGACTTGATCACACTCCTTGTGTGACTGCTCCCCAGCCTCTCAGGCTGGCCTCCGTGGTCACGAGCATCCAATCCTGAATGCCGAATCTGCGGCCCTCTAGAAGATGAGCACTCTGTAATCACCACAGGAGAGACACCCTTGTCCTTGGATATAGGGTTATCCGCAGATGCATCTGAAGATGCGATCCGGACCATTTGTCCAGCAGATCCCACTGAAGAGTTCTTGCGTGAAATCTGCCGAATGGAAGCGCTTCGTAATAAGCCACCATTTTTTACCAGGACTCTTGTGCAATGATGCACTGACACTTTTCCTGGTTTTAGAAGGATCCCGATTAGCTCGGATAACTCCCTGGCTTTCTCCTCTGGGAGAAACACCTTTTCCTGGACTGTGTCCAAAATCATCCCTAGGACCAGCAGACGTGTCGTCGGAACAACTGCGGTTTTGGAATATTTAGAATCCACCCGTGCTGTCGTAGAACTACTTGAGATAGTGCTACTCCGACCTCCAACTGTTCTCTGGACCTTGTTCTTATCAGGAGGTCGTCCATTTTCTTTGAAGACGAATCCTCCTTTCGGTCATTACCTTGGTAAGGACCCCGGGGTGCCTTGGACAATCCAACGGCATCGTCTTGAAACTGATAGTGACAGTTCTGTACCACGAACTTGAGGTACCCTTGGTGAGAAAAGGCAAATTTTGGGACATGGAGGTAAGCATCCCTGATGTCCCGGGACACCATATAGTCCCCTTGTTCTTTGCTATCACTGCTCTGAGTGACTCTATCTGGATTTGAACCCTTGTAAGTGTTCAAATTTTTCAGATTTAGAATAGGTCTCACCTAGCCTTCAGTACCACCATATAGTGTGGAGTAATACCCCTTTCCTTGTTGTCGGAGGGGTAATTTTATTATCACCTGCTGGGAATACAGCTTGTGAATTGTTTTCAATACTGCCTCCCTGTCGGAGGGAGACATTGGTACAGCAGACTACAGGAACCTGCGAGGGGGGAAACCTCTCGACATTCCAATCTGTACCCCTTGGATACTACTTGTAGGATCCAGGGGTCCTGTACGGTCCCAGCGTCATGCTGAGAACTTGGTAGAAGCGGTGGAGGGCTTCTGTTCCTGGGAATGGGCTGCCTGCTGCAGTCTTCTTCCCTTTCCTCTATCCCTGGGCAGATATGACTCTTATAGGGACGAAAGGACTGAGGCTGAAAAGACGGTGTCTTTTTCTGCAGAGATGTGACTTAGGGTAAAAAACGGTGGATTTTCCAGCAGTTGCCCTGGCCACCAGGTCCCATGGACCGACCCCAAATAACTCCTCCCCTTTATACGGCAATACATCTTTGTGCCGTTTGGAATCTGCATCACCTGACCACTGTCGTGTCCATAAACATCTTCTTGCAGATATGGACATCGCATTTACTCTTGATGCCAGAGTGCAAATATCCCTCTGCGCATCTCGCATATATAGAAATGCATCCTTTAAATGCTCTATAGTCAATAAAATACTGTCCCTGTCAAAGGTATCAATATTTTTAGTCAGGGAATCCGACCAAGCCACCTCAGCTCTGCACATCCAGGCTGAGGCGATCGCTGGTCGCAGTATAACACCAGCATGTGTGTGTATACTTTTTAGGATATTTTTCAGCCTCCTATCAGCTGGCTCCTTAAGTACGGCCCTATCCGTAGATGGTACCGCCACTTGTTCTGATAAGCGTGTGAGCGCCTTATCCACCCTGAGGGGTGTTTCCCACCGCGCCTTAACTTCTGGCGGGAAAGGGTATACCGCCAATAATTTTCTATCGGGGGAAACCCACGCATCATCACACACTTCATTTAATTTATCTGATTCAGGAAAAACTACAGGTAGTTTTTTCACCTCACACATAATACCCTTTTTTGTGGTACTTGGAGTATCAGAAATATGTAACACCTCCTTCATTGCCCTTAACGTGTGGCCCTAAAAGAAAATACGTTTGTTTCTTCACCGTCGACACTGAAATCAGTGTCCGTGTCTGGGTCTGTGTCGACCGACTGAGGTAAATGGGCATTTTACAGCCCCTGACGGTGTTTGAGACGCCTGGACAGATACTAATTTGTTCGCCGGCCCTCTCATGTCGTCAACCGGCTTGCAGCGTGTTGACATTGTCACGTAATTTCCATAAATAAGCCATCCATTCCGGTGTCGACTCCCTAGAGAGTGACATCACCATTACAGGCAATTTGCTCCGCCTCCTCACCAATATTTTCCTCATACATGTCGACACACACGTACCGACATACAGCACACACATAGGGAATGCTCTGATAGAGGACAGGACCCACTAGCCCTTTGGGGAGACAGAGGGAGAGTTTGCCAGCACACACCAAAAGCGCTATAAATGTATATAAACAACCCTAGAAGGTGTTGTTTACTATATATGCGCTCTTAATATATAAATATCACCAATTTATGCCCCCCTTCTCTTTGTTACCCTGTTTCTGTAGTGCAGTGCAGGGGAGAGTCCTGGGAGCCTTCCTCACCAGCGGAGCTGAGCAGGAAAATGGCGCTGAGTGCTGAGGAGAATAAGCTCCGCCCCTTTTCCGGCGGGCTTCTTCTCCCGGTTTTTAATAAACTGGCCTGGGTTAAAATACATACATATAGCCTTAATGGCTATATGTGATGTATTTATTTTGCCACTAAAGGTAATTATATTGCTGCCCAGGGCGCCCCCAGCAGCGCCCTGCACCCTCCGTGACTGAGTCAGTGAGCCGTGTGACAACAATGGCGCACAGCTGCAGTGCTGTGCGCTACCTTCATGAAGACTGTGGAGTCTTCTGCCGCCTGTTTTCCGGACCTCCGTTCTGCCGTCTCTTCAGCGTCTGTAAGGGGGATCGGCGGCGCGGCTCCGGGACGAACCCCAGGCTGACCTGTGTTCCGACTCCCTCTGGAGCTAAGTGTCCAGTAGCCTAAGACTCCAATCCATCCTGCACGCAGGTGAGTTGGAAATCTCTCCCCTAAGTCCCTCGATGCAGTGATCCTGTTGCCAGCAGGAATCACTGAGATTGAAACCTAAAAAAAAAAACTTTTCTAAACAGCTCTTTAGGAGAGCCACCTAGATTGCACCCTCTCGGACGGGCACAAAAACCTAACTGAGGCTTGGAGGAGGGTCATAGGGGGAGGAGCCAGTACACACCATGTGATCCTAAAAGCTTGCTTTTGTGCCCTGTCTCCTGCGGAGCCGCTATTCCCCATGGTCCTGACGGAGTCCCCAGCATCCACTAGGACGTTAGAGAAATGTAAATAATTAAGCTGGCAAAAGCATAGCAAAGAACTGTGTGTTCTAAGATGGTATCACAAATCCCCAAGGAGAGTCCAAGTGTGTCGGCGGTTGCGATGACTGACCTTCCCAACACTGGATGGGAAGAGGTGGCTCTTTCCACCATTTGTGCACCCTCTGTTAGTGCTGGAAGGAGCACCCTCAGTCCAGTTTCTGAAATTCAAATTAAAGATGTCAATGTTGAAGTACACCAGGATGAGGCTATGGGTGTTGCTGTCGCTGAGGAGGAAGTTGACGAGGAGGATACGGATGGTAATGTGGTTTGTTAAATCGGGCAACGGGGAAGATAGTTGTTGACCGTGGGATGAATAAGCCCAATGTCATGCCTGGGCAAAATACAAAAAAAATTAAAAAAAATACAGAAATACCAAAAAAGCCACCTTTTCAGTGTGTAATTGTTTCTCCACAAATCCGGACAACAGGTGTCAAGCCGTGTATTGCCTTTGTCAATCCGTAATAAGTAGGGGTAAGGACGTTAACCACCTAGGAACATCCTCCCTTATACGTCAGCTGCAGCGCATTCATCAGAAGTCATTGTCAAGTTCAGAAACTTTGGGTAAGAACGTAAGCAGTCCACTGACACCTAAATCCCTACTTCCTCTTGTACCCAAGCTCCTGAAAGCCACATCACCAACTCCCTCAATGTCAATTTCCTCCTCAGTCAGGAACATCAGCAGTCCCGCAGGCCATGTCACTGGCATGACTGACGAGTCCTCTCCTAACCGGGATTTCTCTGGAGGATCCTTGAGTGGTATGCCTACTGCTGCTGGCGCTGCTGTTGTTGCTGCTGGGCGTCGATCGTCATCCCAGAGGGGAAGTCGGAAGACCACTTGTATTACTTCAATTAAGCAAATGACAGTCCTTTGCGAGGAAGATGAAATATGACCGCAGTCATCCTTTTGCAAAGCGGACAACTGGGGCCTTGACAGCTACGTTGGTGTTAGACGTGCATCCGGTATCCACCACTGGTGCAGTGGGATTTAGACAATTGATGGAGGTAGTGTGTCCCTGCTACCAAATCCCATCTAGATCCCACTTCACTAGGAAAGCAATTCCCGGACTGTACAGGGACATTAAGAAAAGTATCCTCAGTGTCCTGAAAAATGCGGTTGTATCCAGTGTCCACTTAAACACGAACATATGGACAAGTGGAGCAGGGCAAACTAAGGACTACATGAATGTGACAGCCCACTGGGTAGATGTATTGCCTCCCACTGCAACAACAGCAGCGGCACCAGAAGCAGCATCTCACAAACGCCAGCTCGTTCCTTGGCAGGCTATGCTGTGTATTACAGGTTTCCGTAAAAGGTACATCGCTGACAACCTCATTGCACAATGGCTTACCCCAATTAGACTGTCCTGGTGATTTGTGATATCTGACAACGCCACCAATATTGTGCATGCATTACATCTGGGCAAATCCAGCATGTTCCATGTTTTGTACACACAATTAATTTGGTGTTGCAGATTTTTTTTTTTTTTAAATGACAGGGGCATGCAGGAGATGCTGTCGGTGGACCAAACAATTGCAGGCCACTTTCGGTATTCAGCTACCGCATGCTGAAGAACACTGAACGGAGAGATGAATTGTGATTTGTAAACGATGCTGAAGAACACTGAATGGAGAGATGACTTGTGATTTGTAAATGATGCTGAAGAACACTGAATGGAGAGCTGACTTGTGATTTGTAAACAATGCTGAAGAACACTGAATGGAGAGATGACTTGTGATTTGTAAACAATGCTGAAGAACACTGAATGGAGAGATGACTTTTGATACGATGTTGAAGAGAGGATCGCTATGAGCACTGTCAGCAAATGGAGACCCTCTACTGGATAGTGAACCCAGTGGTTAAACTGCAAGAGGCGGTGGACTTAGAGCAAAGGACTGCAATAACAGAACTGACCACCAGGCAGCCACAGCAGAACCAAGATTCCAGGGGTTAACCTGGGAGCACAGAGCTTGAGCACCTTACAGCAGCAAGAAACTTTAAGCACTGGCACTATAGCAAAGCATCCACCTCTTTTTATAAGGGAAGACTGCACCAGATTGCATCCAGCCAAACTGGGATACCTATTGGCTAGGCTTGGTCTTAAACATGGCTGCTCCATGCACAGAGGACACGTGGAACCAGCACACAGCCACTACCTCTGGCCTCAGCCTCCCAGATGCCGTACTCCAGCAACAGGACACCAGGAAAAAGAAACCTCCGGCTGCCATGCTCTGCTCCTCTGGACCCGGATCCCGGCCTCAAGATGCCTGGCAGCAGCACCGGAAGACCTCGCTGCTGCAGCCATCAACAACCAACAGGAAGGCCGCCGGGACCAGAACCGGAGGTAAGACTGACAGTGCCCCCCCTTTTTAGGGTAGTCTCCGAACACACACGCTGCTTAGTGGGATCCTTGGCATGAAAGGCACAAATCAGTCTTGGAGTGTTAACATCCGTTGCAGCTACCCAAGATCTTTCCTCTGTACCATATCCTCGCCAAACTATGAGAGACTGGAGACGACCATACCTCTTGCGGGAGTCAATCTTATGAACCTCAAATTCCTCATTTTGAGCAGCTTGAACCTTGGGTGGTTTAGGGAAAGCCGCTCAAATGTTTTAGTACAAGAGGTTTTAGCAGAGAAATGTGAAAGGCATTGGGAATTTTCAAATAGGGAGGCAGTTTCACCTTGTAGAACACAGGATTCAATACTCTTTCTATAGGATATGAACCGATGAATCTTGGAGCAAACTTTTTGGTAGGAACATTGAGTCTCAGGTTTCTGGTGAATATCCAAACACGATCTCCCACTTTGAGACTAGGAACAGCCCTCCATATCCGATCGGCATAGGTCTTATATTTTTGGGAAGTCTTAAATAGCACCTTATGAATTTGTTTCCAAATCTTAGTGAACTGATGAAGAGCAGATTTAGCAGCAGGAACCTCGAGAGCTGGGAGAGATTCAAAGGAAGGAACTCGTGGATGAAAACCATAGTTAATGAAGTAAGGAGTGGAATTGCTGGAAGAATGATATAGGTTATTGTGTGCGAAATAAGCGAATGCGAGGTAATCCATCCAGTCATCTTGAGCAGGGAACATGAACATCCGTAAGAAAGTTTCCAGATCTTGGTTGACTCTTTCAGTCTGTCCGTCAGTCTGGGGATGATATGCTGAAGAGAAGTTCAACTTGATTCCTAGGACCGAGCTGAGAGCTTTCCAGAACTTGCCCATGAATTGAGGACCCCAATTAGAAACTAATTCCTGTGGGAGACCATGCAAATGGAAAATCTCTGAGGAAAAACAATTTGGATAGCTGAGGAGCAGAGGGAAGACCAGCAAGGGGTATGAAGTGAGCCATCTTCGAAAATCGGTCCACAATGACGCAAATGGTGTTGTGCCCTCTGGAGACTGGCAAATCGGTTATGAAATCTATAGAATTGTGAGTCCAAGGCTTTTGAGGTGTTGTAAGTGGATGAAGAAGACCCGAGGGAGATGTTTGTGGACTTTTATGTTGAGCGCACTTGGAACAGGCTGCTACATATTCAAAGACATCTATTTTAAGATGAGACCACCAGTAGAATCGTTGAATGAACTTGAGAGTCTTAAGACCACCGGCATGACCCATGAAAGACTAAGAATGAGCCCACGTAAGCAATTTCCTGCAAAGTTTTGGTGTCACAAAAGTTCTTCCTGGAGGAGGTAGAGGAACAGTATAAGTTGAGGCAAATTAAGCTGGATTCAGAATAAAGTGTTTCTCAGAGGAGTCGAGTGAATCATCCGTTTGAAAAGAACGAGAAAGTGCATCTGCTCTTCGATTTAAGGTTCCTGGGCGGTAGGAGAGTTTGAAGGAGAACCGAGAGAAGAAGAGGGCCCATCTGGCTTGCCATGGATTCAAACAATGTGCTGTCTGGAGGTACAGAAGATTCTTGTGATCCCTGATAACAGAAATAGGGTGTTGAGCTCCCTCTAATAAATATCGCCACTCATCAAAAGCTAATTTTATGGCCAACAGTTCTTGTTCGCCAATTGGATAATTTTGTTCTGCTTGGGAGAATCTTCAAGAAAAATATGCACAAGGATGACTTTTCTTATCTTCAAAGAGCTGAGAAAGAACTGCCCTGACTCCCACCGAAGAAGCCACCTGCTGAAAGGGACGACTGAGATCAGGTTGGTGAAGAATTGGAGTGGACATGAAGGCCTCTCTTAAGAATGTGAAGGCTTTTAAAGCCTCAGGTAGCCAAATCGAAGGATTGGCTCCTTTCCTGGTTAACATGGTAATTGGGGCAATGATAGTGGAGTAGTCTTTGATACATTTTCTGTAGAAGTTGGCAAAGCCAAGAAATCATTGGATCCCTTTTAGAGTGGTAGGAAGAGTCCAATCACAAATCGCTTGGACCTTGGTTGAGTCCATCTGTAGCTCCTGTCTGGAGATGACATAACCGAGAAAGGAGATGGATGGTCCCTTAAAGGTGCACTTTTCTAACTTGCAAAAGAGACAATTCTTCCTAAGATGCTTTAAGACCTCTTTGACTTGCTCACGATGGACCTTCAAATCTTTAGAGAAAATGAGAATATCGTCCAAATGTACCACTAGGCAACTGTAAAGAATATCTCTGAATATCTCATTCACGAAGTTCTGGAAGACCACCGGAGCGTTGCAAAGGCCGAAGGGCATCACTATATACTCGTAACGCCAATCCCGGGTATTAAAAGTGGTCTTCCATTCATCTCCAGAGCGAATACGTATCAGGTTAAAAGCCCCTTCAAAGGCCCAATTTAGTGAAATCAGTGACTCCTTTCATTCGATCGAACAACTCAGGAATCAGGGGCAGAGGATATCTGTTCTTCACAGTGATCTCATTCAATCCCCGGTAATCTATGCATGGCCGCAAACCTCCATCCTTCTTTTTCACGAAAAAGAAACCTGCCCGGCCGGGAAAGAAGAGGGGCAAATAAAACCCTTAGTGAGATTTTCCGAAATGTAGTCTGACATGGCCTGGGTCTCTGGAAAGGATAACTGGTATATTCGACCTCTTGGAGGAGTCTTGCCAGGTATCAAATCAATAGGGCAGTCCCAACTACGATGGGGAGGCAAAGTGTCCGCTCCCTGTTTACTAAAGACATCTTGAAAGTCCTGATAGGCTACTGGGAGTTCAGAAGGATTAGAATTACGAAGAGGTTTCACAGACGCCAAGCACTCATGGGAGCAAGACTCACCCCAAGCGAGCACATACATAGTCTGAATTGATGCGGGTATTATGTTTTTTTAGCCAAGGAAATCTGAGAATTAATTCTTGAGGCTTTAGAAATTACTAGGAAAGAGATGTTTTCAAAATGAAGAGCTCCAATCTTTCATTTGAGAGTAACAGTGCGGTGAGTAATGATTCCTCCAGGGATGTAACTTCGCCGTGATTGAAATAGGATGATCCAACCCCATCGTCTGGATTCCAGTTCATTTGACTAGTGCCAAGGTGATAAAACTCTCAGCTGCTCCAGAGTCGAGTAGATCAGAAACAAAAACTAAAGAAGAAGAGAGCTCTAGACAAGTGGTAAGCACAGATTCTTTCCTGAGAGGTAATTCCGAGGAAACTCCTAACTTTAACCTCTCCTGTATAAATTAGGAGTGGGAGTTTCCCGGCCGATGACTGCAGGACTTGACAAAGTGATCAGCTGATCCACAGTACATACAGAGGTTTCCTCATCTCCGCCTTTGTCATTCTTCATCAGTGAGATGGGGTCGGTTAACTTGCATGGGAGAAGATGGCATAGGAATGTGAGCAACCCGAGGTCTCAGACGGTCGGACTTTGATCTTTCCAAGCAAGCTCTCTATACCTCAGATCCAGCTTGTTGCATAGAGATAATAGTTTGTCCAACTTGTCTGGAATGTCTAGGGTTGCTAGATCATCCTTAATCTTGTCTGAAAGACCAGTCCAGAAAGCTGCTATGAGAGCCTGTTCATTCTAACCAAGTTCAGAAGAGAGGGTATAAAACTGGATAACGTATTGACTGACTGTTCGAGTTTCCTGTCGCAAACGCAGAATCTCCAAGGAAGCTGAGGAAGGCCTGCCTGGTTCGTTGAAAATCTTTCGGAAAGTTGATACAAATTCTGAATAGTTTGAAAGAATGGAATCTGCTTTCTCCCACAGAGGAGATGCCCATTCCAATGCCTGACCGGTTAGCAGAGAAATAATCTAAGCTATCCTGGTCCGGATGGTTGGGAAATTCGCCGACTGTAGCTCAAACTGAATCTCACATTGCTTTGGAGTACCATCAAATTTACTAGGTGAAGGTAATTGCAACAGTAAAATTGGAACAGGTACAGGAGCTACTAGAACTGGAGTGGCAGGAATGGGAGCTAGCACTTGAGGTACAGATATGATTGCATGCAGTGAGTCGAGACGAGCTAACATATTTTGCATAAAATGCACGATTTGCATAAAATGCACGATTTGTTTAAACATGACTGGATGTCTGAGGCTACATCACCCCCAGCCTGATCACCCATCGGATCCATGTGGCCAGTGCTTATTGTCACACTTGGCTTGCATTGGGGATCTTACGACTGATCAATGACTGAGAATGAAACACAGAGGAAAGATTAGTTCAGTTTAAATGAGACTTCAATCATACACAACGGCTAGGAGAAAAGTCTGAGTGAATTCTGAAGGACGAAATGTTTGTGACTAGTAAACAATAAAGAAGAATATTGAATGAAGAAGTGATTTATGATCTGTAAACGATGCTGAGGAACACTTAATGGAGAGATGACCTGATTTGTAAACGATGCTGAAGAACACTGAATGGAAAGATAACTTGTAAAATTATGTTTAAGAGAGGATCACTGTGAGCACCGTCGGCAAACGGAGACCCTCTACTGGATAGTGGACCCAGTGGTTAAACTGCAAGAGGCGGTGGACTTAGAGCAAAGGACTGCAATAACAGAACTGACCACTGGGCGGCCACAGCAGAACCAGGATTCCATGGGTTAACCTTGGAGCAAAGAGTTTGAGCACCTTACAGCAGCAAGAAACTTGAAGCACTGGCACCATAGCTAAGAATCCACCCCTTTTTATAAGGGAAGACTGCACCGGTTTGGCTGGACGCAAACGGATACCTATTGGCTAGGCTTGGTCTCCAGTATGGCTGCTCCATGCACAGAGGACACATGTGGAACCAGCACACAGCCACTACCTCTGGCCTCAGCCTCCCAGACGCCACACTCCAGCAACAGGACACCGGGAAACAGAAACCTCTGGCTGACCTGCTCCGCTCCCCAGGACCCGTCCCAGCCTCCAGATGCCTGGCAGCCGCACCGGAGGACCTCGCTGCCGCAGCTCTATCTGTCGCAGCCACACCAGCAGGAAGGCCGCACAGTCCAGAACCAGAGGTAAGACTCTGAATGCTAACACAGACACTTCAAGCTTGAGTCAGGTCATTGGACTTTCCTGGGGATTTGTGATATCAGACAATGTCACCAATATTGTGCGTGCATTACATCTGGGCAAATTCCAGCATGTCCCATGTTTTGCACATACAATTATTTTGGTGGTGCAGTTTTTTTTAATTAAATGACAGGGGTGTGCAGGAGATGCTATCGGTGGCCCGAAAAATTGCGGACCACTTTCGGCATTCTGCCACTGTGTGCTGAAGCACAAGACAACAACACTTAACTGCTAAACAGCGCCTATGGACTATGGCAGATGAACAGTTTAAGAATACCTAATTAGGAACAACTCCTGAAAAACTGCGCTTGCCGAGAACACTATGTGGAGTGAGCAGAGGGACAATATAACAAGGAAAAAACGGCTGCGCTGTGTGTCAGGAGATGATATATATAAAGAGAGCCGACATATGAATAATTAACAATATTTAATAGGATTGATACGATTAAAAAAACAATAAATGAGCATGTATGAACCGATCACATGGAATAAAACACACCTTAAAAGCTCAGGAATAAATTGTACTCTGCATGGGCGTTATATGCAAATTCAGGACCCAATATTGGCAAGTGTCCGTTTTCCATAGGCTAAATGGCCATAGCGTAAATTGATTGCCGGTAAATGAGCACAGAAAGTTCCAAAAAGTCTGTGTGCTTGCAGGAGTTAGATGTAATGCGTAGAAGGTATTTACCTCTCCAGTGGGCTGGGCGAGAGTCGGGCGTCCCCGACTGTCCATCCTGCAGTGCCCACGTCCACACGGCGGCGGGGAGGGATAAAGATCACTGGAAGAAATAGCTGGCTGTAGAGACGTGACGTCCAGCGGTCGCTCTCAGAGGGTTTTGCAGCCAGATGAAAAATTGTTCTAGTCCATGCAAGCAACACCTGTGACTACCTGAGCGAGGTGTGTGTAGGGCGGGGACTGACGCGTTTCGTCACATACCATGTGACTTTTTCAAAGATGTAGTCCTGCCTCCCATGGTGTCCGTATTTCTAGCCTGATCAATTAACCATCAGACAGATGAACTCCATCAGTATTTAATTAGAGCAACTCATGTGCTCTCGGTCTCATATATAAAAAACAAACATAGTCGGCTCTCATATAAATACGTCTATATAGGCTAAAATATACACAGTATACAAAGAAAAACAAAAATAAAACAAAGCAAAAATAAAAAATAAAAATAACAATGATGGCAAAAACTGACTTGTGATTGAAGCTAGATGCTGCTGCAGACATGATTGGTATAGAAAGAAAATAAATAAAGAAATATGTATAGAAAAAAATATATATAGACCCTTAAATCATACTTGCCTACCTGACCCTCTCCATGGGGGAGAAAATGCTCTGTTCCTGAAGTTTCCTGGTAATGTATGATTGCCATCACTGGGGTGAGCTAGTTAATTGATAAGAAAGGTGTGTCACCACAGGTGATGGCAATCATACATTACCAGGAAAGTCCAGGAACAGAGCATTTTCTCCCTCATGGAGAGGGTCAGGTAGGCAAGTATGCCTTAAATACAACCAATAATTTTGGTAATAGAAAAAGGGGAGAAGGATACCGATGTGTGTAACAGCATTCAGCCACAATTTTAACCTAAATAGCTGACAATTTAGAGAGTATAGTATAATCTTTTGATAGATTGATTGATTGATTGATTAATCATAAAAGGAATTAACTAGACACATACAATATGTATAAATACCACTTTTAATCAGAGTACGAAAAAGTGATCATCATTTAATATCAGGTAACCTAAGTTTATTGTAATAGGTATGTGTATTCAGATGGAAAACAAAATCCAAATCCAATATGCTATCGTTCCTGGATACGAACTCAGGACCTTGCTGAACTGTAGTCAGACGACTAACTACCTGCGCCACTCAGCATTTGCTGAGTGTGCAGTAGATAAGTTAGCAAAGTATGGAAAACGTCAGCAGACCTTCCAACATGACCCGCCCCACTAGGTACACAATGCTCTGTTCCTGGACTTCCCTCTTAATGTATAATTTCCATCACCTGTGTTGAACTAGTTAAATGATAAAAAAAGTTGTTTCTTCACAGGTGATGGCAATAATAAATTAAGAGGGAAGTGCAGAAACAGAGCATTTTGTACCTAGTGGGGCGGGTCATGTTGGAGGGTATGCGTCAGTAAATATATTCAGATAAAACCAAAATATAAAGAGAGATGTGCTGTCATTCCTGGATTCAAACTCCGGACCTTGCTATTCTGTGATCAGATGTCCTAACTAGCTGCACCACTGGGCATATGCTAAGTGTGCAGTAGAAAGGCTGAGCAGAATATGGGGAACATCAGCCTCAGGGGAGACTTCATTAACATTAAAACATAATCATAATGAATAATAAATATTGAATAATGACTTAACAAAATATAAACATGCTATATATACATAAAAAAGTCCTCTACAGAAGAAATCAATTAATTAGAGGGACCAAAAAGACAGTTCTGATTGGAGGACTTGGTATAAAAAAATTCATGTCTCCAACAAAAGAGACATACCAGTACGTGAATGATGGCATAAAGTGCATTTAGAGAGATAAAAGGATATAACCACGAGGACAAGGAGATCACATAAAAACTGTCATATCTTATAGAGAGTGACGCAACTCATGAGCGAAAAACCATTCATTGGTAACCTTGCATTATTCACATGTGTCAACTTATTTCATTAGTTGTACATGAGGGATCCAAGAAAAAAAAGAATTATAATAAATGAATTTTAGTATTAATAGGAGGTGTACAGAAAGGGGAGCATGTCGCCGAGAGTGAGGAGAAGAGGATAAGGTATCAATCTACTACAGATCAAACTCAGTACTTTCATTTAACCCTTCTGGTATGAGGGATTTCAGCTTATGTATCCAATAATTCTCTCGAAGGCATAGCTTCCTATATCTATCACCCCCTCGTATTGTAGGAGTAATAGATTCAATACCAACCAGATAAAATTTTCTGATGTTTCTCTTAGGGATGAGCGGGTTCGGTTCCTCGGAATCTGAACCCGCCCGAACTTCATGTTTTTTTACACGGGGCCGAGCGACTCGGATCTTCCCGCCTTGCTCGGTTAACCCGAGCGCGCCCGAACGTCATCATCACGCTGTCGGATTCTCGCGAGGCTCGGATTCTATATAAGGAGCCGCGCGTCGCCGCCATTTTCACACGTGCATTGAGATTCATAGGGAGAGGACGTGGCTGGCGTCCTCTCCGTTTCTAGAGAAGAGAGAGACACAGTAGTAATTTTGGGGAGCATTAGGAGGAGTACTAGTTAGGTTACTTGCTGAAGTGATAGATAGTGTGACTGTATATTATCTGACTTGTGGGGGAGACACTGACAGTGGGGAGCAGTTAGAGTCTGAGAGCAGGACTCAGGAGTACATATAACGTACAGTGCACACTTTTGCTGCCAGAGTGCCACACTGCCATTGTGACCACACTGACCACCAGTATAATATATATTGTGATTGTCTGCTTAGGAGTACTACTTGCAAGTTGCTGATAGTGTGACCAGTGACCTGACCACCAGTCACCACCAGTTTAATATATATATATATATATATATAATTGTATATAATATATATATAATATTGTATACCACCTACCCGTGGTTTTTTTTTTCTTTCTTCTTTATACATACTACTATAGTAGCTTACTGTAGCATTCTGCGGTGCTGCTGAGCTGACAGTGTCCAGCAGGTCCGTCATCAGTCATTACATAATAAATATATATACCTGTCCGGCTGCAGTACTAGTGATATTATATATATATATATATATTGATTTCATCTCCTTATCATCCAGTCTATATTAGCAGCAGACACAGTACGGTAGTCCACGGCTGTAGCTACCTCTGTGTCGGCAGTCGCTCGTCCATCCATAATTGTATACCACCTACCCGTGGTTTTTTTTTTTCTTTCTTCTTTATACATACTACTATAGTAGCTTACTGTAGCAGTCTGCGGTGCTGCTGAGCTGACAGTGTCCAGCAGGTCCGTCATCAGTCATTACATAATAAATATATATACCTGTCCGCCTGCAGTACTAGTGATATTATATATATATATATATATATATATATATTGATTTCATCTCCTTATCATCCAGTCTATATTAGCAGCAGACACAGTACGGTAGTCCACGGCTGTAGCTACCTCTGTGTCGGCAGTCGCTCGTCCATCCATAATTGTATACCACCTTCCCGTGGTTTTTTTTTTCTCTTTCTTCTTTATACATACTACTATAGTAGCTTACTGTAGCAGTCTGCGGTGCTGCTGAGCTGACAGTGTCCAGCAGGTCCGTCATCAGTCATTACATAATAAATATATATAACTGTCCGGCTGCAGTACTAGTGATATTATATATATATATATATATATATATTGATTTCATCTCCTTATCATCCAGTCTATATTAGCAGCAGACACAGTACGGTAGTCCACGGCTGTAGCTACCTCTGTGTCGGCAGTCGCTCGTCCATCCATAAGTATACTAGTATCCATCCATCTCCATTGTTTACCTGAGGTGCCTTTTAGTTGTGCCTATTAAAATATGGAGAACAAAAATGTTGAGGTTCCAAAATTAGGGAAAGATCAAGATCCACTTCCACCTCGTGCTGAAGCTGCTGCCACTAGTCATGGCCGAGACGATGAAATGCCAGCAACGTCGTCTGCCAAGGCCGATGCCCAATGTCATAGTACAGAGCATGTAGAATCCAAAACACCAAATATCAGTAAAAAAAGGACTCCAAAATCTAAAATAAAATTGTTGGAGGAGAAGCGTAAACTTGCCAATATGCCATTTACCACACGGAGTGGCAAGGAACGGCTGAGGCCCTGGCCTATGTTCATGGCTAGTGGTTCAGCTTCACATGAGGATGGAAGCACTCAGCCTCTCGCTAGAAAACTGAAAAGACTCAAGCTGGCAAAAGCACCGCAAAGAACTGTGCGTTCTTCGAAATCCCAAATCCACAAGGAGAGTCCAATTGTGTCGGTTGCGATGCCTGACCTTCCCAACACTGGACGTGAAGAGCATGCGCCTTCCACCATTTGCACACCCCCTGCAAGTGCTGGAAGGAGCACCCGCAGTCCAGTTCCTGATAGTCAGATTGAAGATGTCAGTGTTGAAGTACACCAGGATGAGGAGGATATGGGTGTTGCTGGCGCTGGGGAGGAAATTGAAAAGGAGGATTCTGATGGTGAGGTGGTTTGTTTAAGTCAGGCACCCGGGGAGACACCTGTTGTCCGTGGGAGGAATAGGGCCGTTGACATGCCTGGTGAAAATACCAAAAAAATCAGCTCTTCGGTGTGGAAGTATTTCACCAGAAATGCGGACAACATTTGTCAAGCCATGTGTTGCCTTTGTCAAGCTGTAATAAGTAGGGGTAAGGACGTTAACCACCTCGGAACATCCTCCCTTATACGTCACCTGCAGCGCATTCATAATAAGTCAGTGACAAGTTCAAAAACTTTGGGCGACAGCGGAAGCAGTCCACTGACCAGTAAATCCCTTCCTCTTGTAACCAAGCTCACGCAAACCACCCCACCAACTCCCTCAGTGTCAATTTCCTCCTTCCCCAGGAATGCCAATAGTCCTGCAGGCCATGTCACTGGCAATTCTGACGAGTCCTCTCCTGCCTGGGATTCCTCCGATGCATCCTTGCGTGTAACGCCTACTGCTGCTGGCGCTGCTGTTGTTGCTGCTGGGAGTCGATGGTCATCCCAGAGGGGAAGTCGTAAGCCCACTTTTACTACTTCCACCAAGCAATTGACTGTCCAACAGTCCTTTGCGAGGAAGATGAAATATCACAGCAGTCATCCTGTTGCAAAGCGGATAACTGAGGCCTTGACAACTATGTTGGTGTTAGACGTGCGTCCGGTATCCGCCGTTAGTTCACAGGGAACTAGACAATTTCTTGAGGCAGTGTGCCCCCATTACCAAATACCATCTAGGTTCCACTTCTCTAGGCAGGCGATACCGAGAATGTACACGGACGTCAGAAAAAGACTCACCAGTGTCCTAAAAAATGCAGTTGTACCCAATGTCCACTTAACCACGGACATGTGGACAAGTGGAGCAGGGCAGGGTCAGGACTATATGACTGTGACAGCCCACTGGGTAGATGTATGGACTCCCGCCGCAAGAACAGCAGCGGCGGCACCAGTAGCAGCATCTCGCAAACGCCAACTCTTTCCTAGGCAGGCTACGCTTTGTATCACCGGTTTCCAGAATACGCACACAGCTGAAAACCTCTTACGGCAACTGAGGAAGATCATCGCGGAATGGCTTACCCCAATTGGACTCTCCTGTGGATTTGTGGCATTGGACAACGCCAGCAATATTGTGTGTGCATTAAATATGGGCAAATTCCAGCACGTCCCATGTTTTGCACATACCTTGAATTTGGTGGTGCAGAATTTTTTTAAAAACGACAGGGGCGTGCAAGAGATGCTGTCGGTGGCCAGAAGAATTGCGGGACACTTTCGGCGTACAGGCACCACGTACAGAAGACTGGAGCACCACCAAAAACGCCTGAACCTGCCCTGCCATCATCTGAAGCAAGAAGTGGTAACGAGGTGGAATTCAACCCTCTATATGCTTCAGAGGTTGGAGGAGCAGCAAAAGGCCATTCAAGCCTATACAATTGAGCACGATATAGGAGGTGGAATGTACCTGTCTCAAGCGCAGTGGAGAATGATTTCAACGTTGTGCAAGGTTCTGCAACCTTTTGAACTTGCCACACGTGAAGTCAGTTCAGACACTGCCAGCCTAAGTCAGGTCATTCCCCTCATCAGGCTTTTGCAGAAGAAGCTGGAGGCATTGAAGGAGGAGCTAAAAGGGAGCGATTCCGCTAGGCATGTGGGACTTGTGGATGGAGCCCTTAATTCGCTTAACAAGGATTCACGGGTGGTCAATCTGTTGAAATCAGAGCACTACATTTTGGCCACCGTGCTCGATCCTAGATTTAAAACCTACCTTGGATCTCTCTTTCCGGCAGACACAAGTCTGCTGGGGTTCAAAGACCTGCTGGTGTCAAAATTGTCAAGTCAAGCGGAACGCGACCTGTCAACATCTCCTCCTTCACATTCTCCCGCAACTGGGGGTGCGAGGAAAAGGCTCAGAATTCCGAGCCCACCCGCTGGCGGTGATGCAGGGCAGTCTGGAGCGACTGCTGATGCTGACATCTGGTCCGGACTGAAGGACCTGACAACGATTACGGACATGTCGTCTACTGTCACTGCATATGATTCTCTCACCATTGAAAGAATGGTGGAGGATTATATGAGTGACCGCATCCAAGTAGGCACGTCAGACAGTCCGTACTTATACTGGCAGGAAAAAGAGGCAATTTGGAGGCCCTTGCACAAACTGGCTTTATTCTACCTAAGTTGCCCTCCCACAAGTGTGTACTCCGAAAGAGTGTTTAGTGCCGCCGCTCACCTTGTCAGCAATCTGCGTACGAGGTTACTTCCAGAAAATGTGGAGAAGATGATGTTCATTAAAATGAATTATAATCAATTCCTCCGTGGAGACATTGACCAGCAGCAATTGCCTCCACAAAGTACACAGGGAGCTGAGATGGTGGATTCCAGTGGGGACGAATTGATAATCTGTGAGGAGCGGGATGTACACGGTGATATATCGGAGGATGATGATGAGGTGGACATCTTGCCTCTGTAGAGCCAGTTTGTGCAAGGAGAGATTAATTGCTTCTTTTTCGGTGGGGGTCCAAACCAACCCGTCATTTCAGTCACAGTCGTGTGGCAGACCCTGTCACTGAAATGATGGGTTGGTTAAAGTGTGCATGTCCTGTTTATACAACATAAGGGTGGGTGGGAGGGCCCAAGGACAATTCCATCTTGCACCTCTTTTTTCTTTCATTTTTATTTGCGTCATGTGCTGTTTGGGGAGTGTTTTTTGGAAGGGCCATCCTGCGTGACACTGCAGTGCCACTCCTAGATGGGCCAGGTGTTTGTGTCGGCCACTAGGGTCGCTTAGCTTACTCACACAGCTACCTCATTGCGCCTCTTTTTTTCTTCTTTGCGTCATGTGCTGTTTGGGGAGTGTTTTTTGGAAGGGCCATCCTGCGTGACACTGCAGTGCCACTCCTAGATGGGCCAGGTGTTTGTGTCGGCCACTAGGGTCGCTTAGCTTACTCACACAGCTACCTCATTGCGCCTCTTTTTTTCTTCTTTGCGTCATGTGCTGTTTGGGGAGTGTTTTTTGGAAGGGCCATCCTGCGTGACACTGCAGTGCCACTCCTAGATGGGCCAGGTGTTTGTGTCGGCCACTAGGGTCGCTTAGCTTACTCACACAGCTACCTCATTGCGCCTCTTTTTTTCTTTGCGTCATGTGCTGTTTGGGGACTGGGGAGTAGTTTTTTGAAGGGCCATCCTGCGTGACACTGCAGTGCCACTCCTAGATGGGCCAGGTGTTTGTGTCCGCCACTAGGGTCACTTAGCTTAGTCATCCAGCGACCTCGGTGCAAATTTTAGGACTAAAAATAATATTGTGAGGTGTGAGGTATTCAGAATAGACTGTGAAAATGAGTGGAAATTATGGTTTTTGAGGTTAATAATACTTTGGGATCAAAATGACCCCCAAATTCTATGATTTAAGCTGTTTTTTTAGGGTTTTTTGAAAAAAACACCCGAATCCAAAACACACCCGAATCCGACAAAAAAAATTCGATGAGGTTTTGCCAAAACGCGGTCGAACCCAAAACACGGCCACGGAACCGAACCCAAAACCAAAACACAAAACCCGAAAAATTTCAAGTGCACATCCCTAGTTTCTCTGCACAGTGTCTGGAGACACTGTGGAACATAAATCTGTGGAACATAAATCCCTTCTGGATATTCCATCTATGTTCAAGGAACATAGATGTTTTTTTTTTTTTAAAGTGGCAATCATTTACATGGCAAAACCAGGTTGATTTTGCCATCTAAGTGATTGCCACTTTAAAAAAAAAAAAACAGGAGAATTTGACCAAAATCTCTCACTTTCTGATTCTCACACCCTATTACATTTCCCCCAAAGTCAGATCTCTGTCCTCCTCTATCTCAGATGTTGTGTTGGAAGTTTCTACAGAGAAGAAGGGGGATTGAGAGGGATTCATTTCTAGTGAGACACTCTCTACATCATCAGGAGCCAAAAAGCAACCTCCATGGGCTGCCACTCTCCTAGTCATCACTGCTAATACAGGGGTGGCACTGACACATACAGTACCCACATAAAGCCCTGGTACATTTGCAATATCAACATTTATCAGTATATCACACTGTTTTGCATTATGACCTGCCATTTGACCCATTTCTGCTGGACTAAGCTATGCCCTGCAAGACTTCAAAGGGTTATCTTCTAAAATAGAAACCTTTTACAGTACCTCACTTTTAAAATCACATCCATTTGTATTCATGCTGGGTAGGTTAGTAGGGGGTCACCTATGAAAAAACAGATTTAGGGGGTAACATTGCATCATTAATATCATTCTCATATATGTATGGAGTGTGCATCCTCCCCAAAGCCATCCCCAACAGTACTGTAGCAGGTATATTGTCCAACACTCCAACATCCTGGATGCCTCTCCCAACCCCCCAGTCCAGATACACCCGAGCCATAGTCACCTCTGGGTGTATCCCACCCACAGATTTTACAGTCTTGCCCAGAATAAAGTTCACGGGATCTACTAGGGCTGGATGCATGATATTCAGTCAGCCCCAGAGTCCAGCCGCCCGACTGCTAATTGTTTACTTACCATTACCACTTGCAGGTTTCTAGGGGCTGTTCCTGGGGTCTTTCCACAAACAGGACAACGGGAACAGGTTTCCTTGCTGGGCCTCCCAAAGGAGAAGGTGTTGATTTCTTCTTCTTGGGGCAGTGGACGCTGATGTGCCCCACTTCATTGCAACTAAAACACCAGCAGCCAGTTGCCAAAACAAGTTTTTCACCCACCTTAACATTAAATGCATTATCCACTGGTTTACTTGAAAAGGACCACGGTGTTGATCCTCCAGGTCACCATACTCTTCTCCCAGCTTGCTCTGGTGCTCCCCAGCTCTTTTTCACAACAGACATTTGATTTTGAGGCTCCACTTGGCGCAACACTCTGCGTTCTGCTTGAAACGGTTAAATCAGCTGCAGCTGTGACACATCATCTTTATTCCTCCTATATATGAGGGCAAATTGCAAATATTGATCCAAGGGAATTTTGTCACTGGAGCTAGTAGAGGAATCTGGCTTCTGCCTAGTATCGGTTGTAACATCCAGTGGCCAATATTTACTAAGAATTCGAGTTTGTCCGGGAATTCACTAAGCACCAATCTCGGCAGTGTTTGTACTATTCGTAATGGTTTGAATGATAAAGGTCAGAAATACAAATGAATAGACCATCGGTCAAACGCGGCTGTTATTTCATACAATACGGGTATTCACTATTCATTTGTATTTGGGTGTTAGTCTCTGAGTGCTCAACTGCGGATGTATTTTTTTGCGATTCGTTAAAAAAAGCAGCAAAAAAATAGACCTGCTTTTTTCTGGCGAGTTTGGATAATCATGCATGGATCAGTGAGATCTGTGCATGTTTATCTATGTGAAAGGGTCTGTTTACTCTAAAAACGTGGGGGAAAAATTGCGTGGGGTCCCCCCTCCTAAACCAAGCCAGCCTCGGGCTCTTTGAGCCGGTCCTGGTTGAAAAAATATGGGGGGAAAATTGACAGGGGTTCCCCCATATTTGATCAACCAGCACCCGGCTCTGCGCCTGGTCCTGGTGCAAAAAATATGGGGGACAAAAAGAGTAGGGGTCCCCCGTATTTTTTGTACCAGCACCGGGCTCCACTTGCTGGACAGATAATGCCACAGCCGGGGGTCACTTTTATACAGCGCCCTGCGGACGTGGCATTAAATACCCAACTAGTCACCACTGGGCGGGTACCCTGGAGGAGTGGGGACCCCTTCAATCAAGGGGTCCCCCCCAGCCACCCAAGGGCCAGGGGTGAAGCCCGAGGCTGTCCCCCTCTCCCCATCCAAGGGCTGCGGATGGGGGGCTGATAGCCTTGTTGAAAATGTAAGAATATTGTTTTTTTCAGAAGAACTACAAGTCCCAGCAAGCCTCACCCGCAAGCTGGTACTTGGAGAACCACAAGTACCAGCATGTGGGGGGAAAACGAGCCCACTGGTACTTGTAGTTCTACTGCAAAAAAAAATACCCAAATAAAAACAGGACACAGACACCGTGAAAGTAAAACTTTATTACATTCATTCCGACACACACATACTTGCCTATGTTGACACGCCGACTCTGGCCACGTCTTCGTCTGTCGACGTCTCCAAGTCGAATCCGGGGTACCTTAAAATAAAATTATACTAACCTAAATCCAGTGTGTCCTGTTATTTTTTTTTTTTTTTGTAATCCACGTACTTGGACCCCTTTCCACGACTGCCAGGAGCCCCCCTGACTACTGTCAAAGAGGGTCACTTCTGCCAATCAGGGAGTGCCACGTCGTGGCACCCTCCTGATTGGCTGTGTGCTCCTGTAGTGTCTGTCAGGCAGCACACAACAGAGATACACTGTAGCGCCTATGCGCTATATTGTATCCAATGGTAGGAACTTTGCGGTCAGCGGTTGACCGAAAACCCTGTCAATTTTTTCCCCATATTTTTTCAACCAGGACCGGCTCAAAGAGCCTGAGGCTGGTTTGGCTTAGGAGGGGGGACCCCACGCAATTTTTTTCAGATTTAAAAACAATTAAAACACATTTTTAAGGTACACAATGAAGCCCTGCACGGATCTCACAGATCCGGCCGGGATTCCTTGTGTTTTGTCAGGCAGTGTTTTACTCATCACTCCTGTAAAACACTGCCTGATATTACGAATCATATCGACATCGGAAAAAACGAATGTGCAAAACTCGGCAGCTTAGTGAATGATCGTATCAGGATTCAAAAAGTTGCAGTAAAATGCACCCGATACCATTCGAGTTCAAACACCCTTAAAAAATGGCAAAAACACGAATATTAGTAAATAAACCCCCAGTGTCAGAGGGTCTCCCATAACAGCATTTGTCTCCGTCTTATCCCTTGCCACATCCTGCATTTGGTCAGCTTCTTGGCGTGCTTGGACCAGCTGATGCTTGCTCTAGCTCATGCTGGCCATTTCTTCTGTCCTCACACAGGGACAGATGTATTAACCTGGAGAAGGCATAAGGAAGTGATAAACCAGTGATATGTGCAAGGTGATAAAGGCACCAGCCAATCAGATCCTAACTGTTAATTTACATATTGGAGCTGATTGGCTGGTGCATTTATCACCTTGCACATATCACTGGTTTATCACTTCCTTATGCCTTATCCAGGTTAATACATCTGCCCCACAGTCCCACAAGGACACCCTTCCTCAGATGCTTATACTCAGATATCTTGAATCTCTCCTTTTGCCAAATAAACAGATACAAAAGAAAAACAATTGGGAAAGTGAACAGAGATTGTTTGCACTGCATGTCCATTTAAAATATCATAACCGTGAGCATAATTTTTGGTGAATTTATTATGAAGTATTTCTCAAAAATCACACAGCATTAATTCACTAAAGTCTTTGTGATAAAAACAAAAATTATCCTTATCCCAATGCTGTCCACCACTTATTATTATTATTATCCTTTATTTATATGGCGCCACAAGGGTTCCGCAATGCCCAATTACAGAGTACATAAACAAATAATCAAACAGGAAAACAGCAACTTACAGTTGATAGTATAGGACAAGTACAGGGTAAATAAACCGTTACATCAGCAGACGACACTGGAATAAGTATCTGCCACAGAAGACTGATGGAATTGGTGCAGTTGAAGATTATTAAAGTAAGAAAGGATAAGCACATGAGGGAAGAGGTTGTGACTTCTGTCACAACCAGCTGGCTGAATCTCCAGATACCTCAATCTGAAAGTCACCACCAATGACTTATGGTTACCTCAGCATGTGTAGTTAAAACCCGGTAACTGCCACCAGCAAAGGAAGATTTGGCCTCACAGCTTGTAGACTCACTAAGAGACACAGAGAATATGCTAGAATTCATTATCTTTTCATTTGAACAAAATAGTCCAAGGTATGGTTATAACAAAAATATATGTTTACAAATATGTACAAAAATACAGTGCATGAATCTCACAAAACAAAAACAAAAATATTTCAGAAGCCTAACACTTACACAAAGGGGTATATTTACTAAGATCCCGATTTTGACTGAGATGACGTTTTTTCTTCAAAGTGTCATCTCGGTAATTTACTAAACTCAAATCACGGCAGTGATGAGGGCATTCGGATTTTCTCTAACGTCCTAAGTGGATGCTGGGGACTCCGTAAGGACCATGGGGAATAGCGGCTCCGCAGGAGACTGGGCACATCTAAAGAAAGCTTTAGGACTATCTGGTGTGCACTGGCTCCTCCCCCTATGACCCTCCTCCAAGCCTCAGTTAGATCTCTGTGCCCGAACGAGAAGGGTGCACACTAGGGGCTCTCCTGAGCTTCTTAGTGAAAGTTTTAGTTTAGGTTTGTTATTTTCAGTGAGACCTGCTGGCAACAGGCTCACTGCATCGAGGGACTAAGGGGAGAAGAAGCGAACTCACCTGCGTGCAGAGTGGATTGGGCTTCTTAGGCTACTGGACATTAGCTCCAGAGGGACGATCACAGGCCCAGCCTGGATGGGTCCCAGAGCCGCGCCGCCGGCCCCCTTACAGAGCCAGAAGGCAGAAGACGTCCTGTCTTCAACAAGGTAGCGCACAGCACTGCAGCTGTGCGCCATTGCTCTCAGCACACTTCACACTCCGGTCACTGAGGGTGCAGGGCGCTGGGGGGGGCGCCCTGAGACGCAATAAAAAACACCTTGGATGGCAAAAAATGCATCACATATAGCTCCTGGGCTATATGGATGCATTTAACCCCTGCCAGAATACATAGAAAAACGGGAGATAAGGCCGCCGATAAGGGGGCGGAGCCTATCTCCTCAGCACACTGGCGCCATTTTCCCTCACAGCTCCGTTGGAGGGAAGCTCCCTGTCTCTCCCCTGCAGTCACTACACTACAGAAAGGGTTAAAAAAGAGAGGGGGGGCACTAATTAAGCGCAGTATTAAAGATACAGCAGCTATAAGGGGAAAAACACTTATATAAGGTTATCCCTGTATATATATATATATATATATATATATAGCGCTCTGGTGTGTGCTGGCAAACTCTCCCTCTGTCTCCCCAAAGGGCTAGTGGGGTCATGTCCTCTATCAGAGCATTCTCTGTGTGTGTGCTGTGTGTCGGTACGTTTGTGTCGACATGTATGAGGAGAAAAATTATGTGGAGACGGAGCAGATTGCCTGTAATAGTGATGTCACCCCCTAGGGGGTCGACACCTGAGTGGATGAACTGTTGGAAGGAATTACGTGACAGTGTCAGCTCTGTATAAAAGACAGTGGTTGACATGAGACAGCCGGCTACTCAGCTTGTGCCTGTCCAGACGTCTCATAGGCCGTCAGGGGCTCTAAAGCGCCCGTTACCTCAGATGGCAGATATAGACGCCGACACGGATACTGACTCCAGTGTCGACGGTGAAGAGACAAATGTGACTTCCAGTAGGGCCACACGTTACATGATTGAGGCAATGAAAAATGTTTTACACATTTCTGATAATACGAGTACCACCAAAAAGGGGTATTATGTTCGGTGAGGAAAAACTACCTGTAGTTTTCCTGAATCAGAGAAATTAAATGAGGTGTGTGATGATGTGCGGTTTTCCCCCGATAACAACTGATAATTTCTAAAATGTTATTGGCATTATATCCTTTCCCGCCAGAGGTTAGGGTGCGTTGGGAAACACCCCCTAGGGGGGATAAAGCACTCACACGCTTGTAAGGGCTCTACCCTCTCCTGAGATGGCCGCCCTTAAGGATCCTGCTGATAGAAAGCAGGAGGGTATCCTAAAATGTATTTACACACATACTGGTGTTATACTGCGACCAGCAATAGCCTCAGCCTGGATGTGCAGTGCTGGGTTGGCGTGGTCGGATTCCCTGACTGAAAATATTGATACCCTAGATAGGGACAGTATATTTTTGCCTATAGAGCATTTAAAAGATGCATTTCTATATATGCGTGATGCACAGCGGAATATTTGCCGACTGGCATCAAGTCTAAGTGCGTTGTCCATTTCTACCAGTAGAGGGTTATGGACACGTCAGTGGTCAGGTGATGCGTATTCCAAACGGCATTTGGAAGTATTGCCTTATTAAGGGGAGGAGTTATTTGGGGTCGGTCTTTCAGACCTGGTGGCCACGGCAACAGCTGGGAAATCCACGTTTGTACCCCAGGTCGCCTCTCAACATGAGAAGACGCCGTATTATCGGGCGCAGCCTTTTCGTGGACAAGGGGCAAAAGGTTCCTCATTTCTGCCCCGTGACAGAGGGAGAGGAAAAAGGCTGCAGAAATCAGCCAGTTCCCAGGAACAGAAACCCTCTCCCGCCTCTGCCAAGCCCTCAGTATGACGCTGGGGCTTTACAAGCAGAATCAGGCACGGTGGGGGGCCCGTCTCAATGAATTTCAGCGCGCAGTGGGCTCACTCGCAAGTAGACCCCTGGATCCTTCAGGTGATATCTCAGGGGTACAAATTAGAATTCGAGACGTCTCCCCCTCGCCGTTTCCTAAAGTCGGCTTTACCGATGTCTCCTTCTGACACGGAGACAGTTTTGGAAGCCATTCACAAGCTGTATTCCCAGCAGGTGATAATCAAGGTACCCCTCCTGCAACAGGGAACGGGGTATTATTCCACACTGTTGTGGTACCGAAGCCAGACGGCTCGGTGAGACCGATTCTAAATCTAAAATCTTTGAACACTAACATACAGAGGTTCAAATTCAAGATTGAGTCACTCAGAGCAGTGATTGCGAACCTGGAAGAAGGGTACTACATGATGTCTCGGGACATCAAGGATGCTTACCTTCATGTAAAAATTTACCCTTCTCACCAAGGGTACCTCAGGTTTATGGTACAGAACTGTCACTATCAGTTCAGACGCTGCCGTATGGATGGTCCACGGCACCCCGGGTCTTTACCAAGGTAATGGCCGAAATGATGATATTCCTTCGAAGGAAGGGAATTTTAGTTATCCCTTACTTGGACGATTCCCTGATAAGGGTAAGATCCAGGGAACAGTTGGAGGTCGGTGTAGCACTATCTCAGGTAGTGTTGCGGCAGCACGATTGGATTCTCAATATTCCAAAATCGCAGCTGGTTCCGACGACTTGTCTTCTGTTCCTAGGGATGATCCTGGACACAGTCCAGAAAAAGGTGTTTCTCCCGGAGGAGAAAGCCAGGGAGTTATCCGAGCTAGTCAGGAACCTCCTAAAACCGAGCCAAGTCTCAGTGCATCAATGCACAAGGGTTCTGGGTAAAATGGTGGCTTCCTACGAAGCAATCCCATTCGGCAGATTCCACGCAAGAACTTTCCAGTGGGACCTGCTGGACAAATGGTCCGGGTCGCATCTTCAGATGCATCAGCAGATAACCCTGTCACCAAGGACAAGGGTAT
Organism: Pseudophryne corroboree; assembly: GCF_028390025.1. Lineage (NCBI taxonomy): Eukaryota > Metazoa > Chordata > Amphibia > Anura > Myobatrachidae > Pseudophryne > Pseudophryne corroboree. The sequence goes on from NC_086447.1 coordinate 75,729,741, forward strand.
CCCTCCTGTGGTGGTTGCAGAGTGCTCATCTTCTAGAGGGCCGCAGATTCGGCATTCAGGACTGGGTCCTGGTGACCACGGATGCCAGCCTGCGAGGCTGGGGAGCAGTCACACAGTGAAGGAATATCCAGGACTTATGGTCAAGCCTGGAGACATCACTTCACATAAATATCCTGAAGCTAAGGGCCATTTACAATGCTCTAAGCTTAGCAAGACCTCTGCTACAAGGTCAGCCGGTGTTGATCCAGTCGGACAACATCACGGCAGTCACCCACGTAAACAGACTGGGTGGCACAGGAAGCAGGAGGGCAATGGCAGAAGCTGCAAGGATTCTTCGCTGGGCGGAAAATCATGTGATAGCACTGTCAGCAGTATTCATTCCGGGAGTGGACAACTGGGAAGCAGATTTCCTCAGCACGACCTCCACCCGGGAGAGTGGGGACATCACCCAGAAGTCTTCCACATGATTATAAACCGTTGGGAAAAGCTCGACAGGTATTGCGCCAGGTCAAGGGACCCTCAGGCAATAGCTGTAGACGCTCTGGTAACACCGTGGGTGTACCAGTCAGTGTATGTGTTCCCTCCTCTGCCTCTCATACCCAAGGTACTGAGATTGATAAGATAGAGAGGAGTAAGCACTATATTCGTGGCTCCGAATTGGCCAAGAAGGACTTGGTAACCGGAACTTCAAGAGATGCTCACGGAGGATCCGTGGCCTCTACCTCTAAGAAGGGACCTGCTCCAGCAAGGACCCTGTCTGTACCAAGACTTACCGCGGCTGCGTTTGACGGCATGGCGGTTGAACGCCGGATCCTGAAGGAAAAAAGGCATTCCGGATGAAGTCATCCCTATCCTGATCAAAGCCAGGAAGGATGTAACCGCAAAACATTATCACCGCATTTGGCGAAAATATGTTGCGTGGTGCGAGGCCAGTAAGGCCCGACGGAGGAAATTCAACTGGGTCGATTCCTACATTTCCTGCAAACAGGAGTGTCTATGGGCCTGAAATTGGGGTCCATTAAGGTTCAAATTTCGGCTCTGTCAATTTTCTTCCAAAAAGAACTAGCTTCAGTCCCTGAAGTTCAGACGTTTGTAAAAGGGGTACTGTATATACAGCCTCCTTTTGTGCTTCCAGTGGCACTTTGGGATCTCAATGTAGTTTTTGGGTTCCAAAAGTCACATTGGTTTGAACCACTTAAATCTGTGGAGTTAAAATATCTCACATGGAAAGTGGTCATGCTGTTGGCCCTGGCCTGGGCCAGGAGCGTGTCAGAATTGGCGGCTTTATCCTGTAAAAGCCCTTATCTGATTTTCCATTCGGACAGGGCGGAATTGAGGACTCGTCCTCAGTTTCTCCCTAAGGTGGTTTCAGCATTCACCTGAACCAACCTATTGTGGTGCCTGCGGCTACTAGGGACTTGGAGGACTCCAAGTTGCTAGACGTTGTCAGGGCCCTGAAAATATATGTTTCCAGGACGGCTGGAGTCAGGAAATCTGACTCGCTGTTTATCCTGTATGCACCCAACAAGCTGGGTGCTCCTGCTTCTAAGCAGACTATTGCTCGTTGGATTTGTAGTACAATTCAGCTTGCACATTCTGTGGCAGGCCTGCCACAGCCAAAAATCTGTAAATGCCCACTCCACAAGGAAGGTGGGCTCATCTTGGGCGGCTGCCCGAGGGGTCTCGGCTTTACAACTTTGCCGAGCAGCTACTTGGTCAGGAGCAAATACGTTTGTAAAATTCTACAAAATTGATACCCTGGCTGAGGAGGACCTGGAGTTCTCTCATTTGGTGCTGCAGAGTCATCCGCACTCTCCCGCCCGTTTGGGAGCTTTGGTATAATCCCCATGGTCCTTACGGAGTCCCCAGCATCCACTTAGGACGTTAGAGAAAATAAGAATTTACTTACCGATAATTCTATTTCTCGTAGTCCGTAGTGGATGCTGGGCGCCCATCCCAAGTGCGGATTGTCTGCAATACTGGTACATAGTTATTGTTACCAAAAAATTTGGGTTATTGCTGTAGTGAGCCATCTTTTCTAGAGGCTCCTCTGTTATCATGCTGTTAACTGGGTTAAGATCACAAGTTGTACAGTGTGATTGGTGTGGCTGGTATGAGTCTTACCCGGGATTCAAAATCCTTCCTTATTGTGTACGCTCGTCCGGGCACAGTATCCTAACTGAGGCTTGAAGGGAGGGTCATAGGGGGAGGAGCCAGTGCACACCAGATAGTCCTAAAGCTTTCTTTAGATGTGCCCAGTCTCCTGCGGAGCCGCTATTCCCCATGGTCCTTACGGAGTCCCCAGCATCCACTACGGACTACGAGAAATAGAATTATCGGTAAGTAAATTCTTATTTTTTTGGAAGTCCAGGAAAAAAAATACGAATGAATACACCATCGGTCAAATACGCCAGCAAATTAGCAGAAATCGGTCATTTACTAAAAAGTGCAAATCTCAAAAGAGCCAAACACTGCCGTGAAAAATTACAAATCGTAAAAAAGTGCTAAAATAAAACCAGACCTGCTTTTTTGAGCCGTGATTGTATAGGCATGCACGGATCCATGAGATTCGTGCATGTATATCAGTGGGAAAGTGTTAATTTTAACAAAAAAAATTGCGTGGGGTCCCCCCTCCTAAGCATAACCAGCCTCGGGCTCTTTGAGCCGATCCTGGTTGCAAAAATATGGGGAAAAAATGGACAGGGGTTCCCCCATATTTAAGCAACCAGCATCGAGCTCTGCGCCTGGTCCTGGTTCCAAAAATACGGGGGACAAAAAGCGTAGGGGTCCCCCGTATTTTTGAAACCAGCACCGGGCTCCACTAGCTGGACAGATAATGCCACAGGCGGGGGTCACTTTTATACAGTGCCCTGCATCCGTGGCATCAAATATCCAGCTAGTCACCCCTGGCCGGGGTACCCTGGGGGAGTGGGAACCCCTTCAATCAAGGGGTCCCCCCCCCCAGCCACCCAAGGGCCAGGGGTGAAGCCCGAGGCTGTCCTCCCCATCCAATGGGCTGCTGATGGGGGGCTGATAGCCTTTGTTGATAGTTATGAATATTGTTTTTAGTAGCAGTACTACAAGTCCCAGCAAGCCTCCCCCGCAAGCTGGTACTTGGAGAACCACAAGTACTAGCATGCGGCGGAAAAACTGGGTCGCTGGTACCTGTAGAACTACTACTAAAAAAATACCCCAAAAATGACAAGACACACACACACCTTGAAAAGTAAAGTTTTAATACATCCATCCACACAAACATATACACATACTTACCTTATGTTCACACGCAGGTCGGTCCTCTTCTCCAGTAGAATCCATGGGGTACCTGTTGATAAAATTATACTCACCAAATCCTGTGTAGATGGGTCCTAGGATAATCCAGTTGTAATCCACGCACTTGAAAAAAATAAAAACACGCAGACCCGACCTCGCACTGAAAGGAGCCCCATGTTTTCACATGGGACCCCTTTCCCCGAATGCCAGAAACCCACTCTGACTTCTGTCTAAGTGGGTTTCTTCAGCCAATCAGGGAGCGCCACGTTGTAGCACCCTCCTGATCGGCTGTGTGCTCCTGTACTGACTGACAGGCGGCACACGGCAGTGTTACAATGTAGCGCCTATGCGCTCCATTGTAACCAATGGTGGGAACTTTCTGCTCAGCGGTTGACCGAGAGTGACCTCACCGCTGAGCAGAAAGTTCCGACCATTGGAACCAGGACCAGGCGCAGAGCGCGATGCTGGTTGCTTAAATATGGGAGAACCCCTGTCCATTTTTTTCCCATATTTCTGCAACCAGGATCGGCTCAAAGAGCTCGAGGCTGGTTATGCTTAGGAGGGGGGAGCCCATGCAATTTTTGGGGGGTTTTTACACTATTTTTTTTTTTTTTTTTAAATGCACAATGAACCCCAGCACGGATCTCACAGATTCGGCCTTGATTCATTGTGTTAAAGTCGGCAGTGTTTTGCTAATCACTGCCGTAAAACATAGGGAAAAAAAACGAATTACATCGACATCGGAACAAACGGAAATGCAGAATACGACAGTTTAGTAAATTAGTCGTAATAAATTCAAAAATTTTACACTTTCGATGTCATTCGTGATTGAACTTTGACCTCAAACGGAAAATTACGAATGTTAGTAAATATACCCCAAAGAACTTAGATGATTCCAATGTGAGGGAATTTCACAGGTTAAAATTGTGCCTTTCTCATCTCTCATAGCTGAATCACCAAAAAGAATGAACACTGAGCTTTTAGGGAGAGGTAGCATTTAACTTTTTCTTCAGCTCCACTCCTCCCTCCAACATTTGTATTTTTTTTTTTTTAACTAGCTCACTGCTGGACACTGGACATGTAAGGGATTATGTACTCCCAAGTCTGTAACTCAGTATATAGTGGGATTTAGCCCAGAAGGGACACAGACATTCCATTTTCTTTAAGAGGTGATATTCTACATTAATTTATTACTCCTGGCCTAGCGTGATCAGGTCAGGTTGTTTGAGGATGAATGATGCCTTTTTCCACCCCCAAACATTTATGACTGGTACAAGATAAGAGATTGCTATCTGTTCCCTGAACATACATTTTTCCATTTACCATTTCCCAGGATACACTTTAGGAAACAGTTTAGCAGCCATATTGTTCCAGCCAAGGGTATTTTTATACACTTACATAAGAGACACTTCTAAAACTGCTGTCTGCACGCAAATGTAACATCCCCATCACACACTGTATAAAGAAATCAAATTGCAAATCAATCTAATCAGTGCACATTGTATATAATGTCCATGAAGGAGAATAAAGGGCACTCACCTGGCTTCAGGCATACAGGATTACTGAGCATTTACTACAGTATATAGTGGATTATTCCGAGTTGATCATAGCTGTGCTAAATTTAGCACAGCTACGATCATGTTCCTAGACATGCGGGGGTACGCCCAGAACAGGGATAGCCCGCCCCACATGTCTGTCCACCCCCCCTCCCCCCTGCACAAGTACAAAAGCATCGCACAGCGGCAATGCTTTTGTACTTGAGTAACTCCCGGCCAGCTCAGTTCCTGTGGCTGACCAGGAGTTGCTCGTCGCTGCCCCTGGTCGCAGCGGCTGCATGTAATGTCATGCAGCTACTGCGGGCCGCCCCCCCCCTGCACGGTCCGGCCACACCTGCGTTGGTCGGACTGTGCCCCCAAAACAGCGGCCAAATGCCGCCATGCCACCCCCTCCTGCCCAGCGACCGCCGCTGCCTGTCAATCAGGCAGAGGCGATCACTAGGGAATGTCAGCCTTCAGCTGTCTGGCATGTGCTGGCGCACTGCGGCGCAGGTACATGCGCAGTTCCGACCCGATCGCTACGCTGTGAACAACTGCAGTGAGCGATCGGGTCGGAATGACCCCCATAGTCACCAACCATCAAATAAAGTCAGTGTTGACGTTTCAGTCCTTGCAGACATTTATCAAGATGCAATAAAGATTATAACAGCATCAACAAAAGTCCAATCATCCAGGAGAGAACATACAGTAAAGCTTTATTATCTGATTGCTTGAAGCCTTGTTAGTGCCCTTTCTTGTCCTACATGGATTTTCTATACACATATGTGGATTGCTCCTGTACAGTTAAGAAGGAAAAACCCCAGCAGTTGCCCTTTATGTGATGTGAATACGGAACCACAGTATTATATATGACCAAGAAGACACATCGTGGGATGTGAATCATGATGCAGTTCAGCTTAACAAAGATCCCACATGGGGACCAAAACGTCCATAACGCTGTATTCTTCAACACTTTTGGATTTGTAATGAAAAGTTCCATTTATTTTATGAACACAGTGAGTGCCGTTATTTTGCCCTGTCTAAAAAGTGGTTCTTATCAGTGCCAGATTAAGGTCCACATGGGCCTGGAGCTGAAATCTATGAAGGGCCTATTGCATGTCGCACAGTTGGTGTGATTAGCGTTACAGAGTGAGGGCAGGGGGGGTGTAGTGGCATACTACTGCACTTCCTCCCTCCCACACTACATCTCTTCACTATATCACTACTACACTACATCTCCGCACTATGGGACATATTTATCACAATCCGCGTCTGAGATGTGAACGGAATGTGATAAATTTGACCAAAATCGCATTGAGATGATTGAATACATAGCAAGGATGTATCAATTATGGCATACAGGGACGGAGCTTGTGAGAAAGCTCTTTTTCATGAAAAAAACCCTGAGATTGTACAGTGCATGAGCCGCCACCGTTTACTCCCCTTTCACACCCGTGACACCCCCTCCCACCTCTGCTTACACTAAGCTGTACAGTGATCAGTGAGCTCTCTCCCCAGTCATATGGTCACCGGGCTCCTGATGTGTGTGACCCAGATCAGCTGAGCTGTAAACCGGCATCTCATACACTATACATGGAGGTACCGGTTTACAGGACAGCGGATCAGTGTCACAGAGCAGGATTCCGGCAACCAGCTGACTGGGGGAAAGAGCTCACCGATCAACACTACGTTACTTACTTACACTACATTCCTGCACTATATCACTACGCTACCTCCCCACACTATACCTCACTAATCTACCTCCCAACACTACATTCCTGCACTATATCACTACGCTACCTCCCCACACTATACCTCACCAATCTACCTCCCAACACTACATTACTGTTACCTACTTACACTGCATTCCTGCACTATATCACTACGCTACCTCCCCACACTATATCCCTGCACTACACCTCACCAATCTACCTCCCAACACTACATTACTGTTACCTGCTTACACTACATTCCTGCACTATATCACTACGCTACCTCCCCACACTATATCCCTGCACTACACCTCACCAATCTACCTCCCAACACTACATTACTGTTACCTGCTTACACTACATTCCTGCACTATATCACTACGCTACCTCCCCACACTATACCTCACCAATCTACCTCCCAACACTACATCACTGTTACCTACTTACACTACATTCCTGCACTATATCACTACGCTACCTCCCCACACTATATCCCCGCACTACACCTCACCAATCTACCTCCCAACACTACATCACTGTTACCTAGTTACACTACATTCCTGCACTATATCACTACGCTACCTCCCCACACTATATCCCCGCACTACACCTCACCAATCTACCTCCCAACACTACATTACTGTTACCTACTTACATTACATTCCTGCACTATATCACTATGCTACCTCCCCACACTATACCTCACCAATCTACCTCCCAACACTACATTACTGTTACCTACTTACACTACATGCCTGCACTATATCACTACGCTACCTCCCCACACTATATCCCCGCACTACACCTCACCAATCTACCTCCCAACACTACATTACTGTTACCTACTTACATTACATTCCTGCACTATATCACTACGCTACCTCCCCACACTATATCCCCGCACTACACCTCACCAATCTACCTCCCAACACTACATTACTGTTACCTACTTACACTACATTCCTGCACTATATCACTACGCTACCTCCCCACACTATATCCCCGCACTACACCTCACCAATCTACCTCCCAACACTACATTACTGTTACCTACTTACATTACATTCCTGCACTATATCACTATGCTGCCTCCCCACACTATACCTCACCAATCTACCTCCCAACACTACATTACTGTTACCTACTTACACTACATGCCTGCACTATATCACTACGCTACCTCCCCACACTTTATCCCCGCACTACACCTCACCAATCTACCTCCCATCACTACATCACTGTTACCTGCTTACACTACATTCCTGCACTATATCACTACGCTACCTCCCCACACTACACCTCACCAATCTACCTCCCAAAACTACATTACTGTTACCTACTCACACCTCATCCTTTAGAGTGAAGCAGAACAAACAGGATAGAGGGAAAGGAGGGGTGAGCCTGAGGAAGGAAGGAGTAGGAAAAAAAGGGTGACAGCTGGGTATAGAAGCAGGGAGGGGTGCGTACCTGGTCCTGGGGATGGGAGGGACTACGCTGGATGTCTAAATACTCATTACAGTGCATCAGCTTAGTGGCTGGCTTAGGCGTGCGCAGGATCTTGAAACAGGAATGTGCAGGACATACCCCCAACACAGACTACTGACCTGATCTTCACATTGTATTCAGGGTCCCCTGCATTACTCATATTAGGAACTCTGATGGCTCCATGATGAAACTGCTGCTACATTTGGTCTATCAGGCACTGCCCTCTTTTCTACACAGTTTGTGAGAGGCGCAGGTGGCAAGAGGGGTGGAAGTACGGGTTGTGAAAGGAGTAGAGACACAGGTGGGGGGAGGCAGAGATACATTTGGAGAGGGAGACTGAAGCGTAGATGGGGAGAAGACAGACACACAGGCGGAGAAGGGGGTAGAGATACAGGTGGGGAGGGAGGCAGAGATGCATTTGGAGAGGGAGGCGGAAGTGCAGATGGAGACAAGGCAAAGACACAGGTGGAGTGGAAGGTAGTGACAGAGGTAGAAGCACAGGTAGAGAGAAGGCAGAACCATAGGTGGGGTGGATGGCAGAGAAAGAGGTTGATAGGAGCAGACACAGGTGGAAAGGAGGGCAGAAGCACAGGTGGGGAGAGGGCAGAGAAACAGGTAGGGAGGGGGCAATGGCACAAGTGGTGAACGAGGCAGAGGTACTAGTAGGAAGGTATAGGGGTGGACACACAGGTAGTGAAGGTGGCAGAGAGACAGGAAGTGAAGGTGGCAGAGAGACAGGAAGTGAAGGTGGCAGAGAGACAGGAAGTGAAGGTGGCAGAGAGCAGTGACGTGCGGTGAGGGCACTGATTGGTGAGGCACTGGGGCACCTTCCCCCCTCACAAATACAATCTGTGTGAGGAGGGAAGAGCTGTGTGTGCGAATATGAGTGTGGGGGGAGAGCTGGGGGGCTGTGTGAGGAGGGGAGAGCTGGGTGTGGTGATCTGAGTGGGGGTGGAGAGATAGAGAGGGGGGCGAGAGAGAAGGGGGTGAGAGAGAGAGAGATGGGTGAGAGAGAGAGGGATGGGTGAGAGAGAGAGGGATGAGAGAGACAGAGGGCGGGATGTACTAAAAGGGAAAATGCGGTAAAACACCAGTTTTCAGGAGTTTTACAGCATTTTCATATGTATGAAGACCCCACCGCCGGGTTTACGCTGCCGGGGGTATCGCCATCTTTTAATGGCGATACCCCATAGAAGCCTATAGGCTTCTTACTGCCGCCGCATCCCGCCGCTGACCTGCGCCGCTCACAACTACCTATCTCCCACCGGCCCACCTCTTCCTTCTCCCTTGCAGCACAGCCTTGTATCCTTCCGGCTGCAGGGGGGAGAAGGAGCATCACGGGGACTCCCTGCACGTCACCTCCCGGGGCTAAGAGGTGAGGGAAGCCGCCTCAAACCCTCTCCTGCGGACCATCACTGATCGCAAGACACCTCTGGCATCACTTTGAGATACTAATCGCATATGTTAGTACATATGCGTTTAGCATCATTGCGATGGCCGGCGATGACCCGCGATCATTTATAGTAAATCCCGCTCAGAGAGAGGGGTGGGATAGAGGGGGTGAGAGATACAGAGAGAGGGGTGGGAGAGAGGGGATGAGACAGATGGGATGAGAGAGAGACAGAAAGAGGGGTGGGAGAGAGAGAGAGAGGGGGGTAAGCAAGAGAAGGGGAGAGAGAAAGAGAGACAGACAGACACAGACAGACAGAGAGGGACATGGTGGCTCTGACCTTCTCTGACTCCTGGACATAGTGCCCGCTGTGATCATGGTACCTGCAGCCCAGATAGCAGCGTGAGCCAGGCGGCCTTGCTAGAGAGGGCATGAGAGCAGCCTGTATACAAGGCGGGAGGGCGGCTGCGGCGCTTTACAGTGAATGACGGTGACTCACTCACTGTCGGCAGCGGTGGGGATTCGGTGAGACCGGATCAGGTTCTGGAATGCCGGACCGGATCAGCTGCCTGCAACGACCTCTGCCGCTGGGAAGCAAAAACAGTGGGCAAAGGGTCATTTATTATTAATTATGCAGCATTAAAAAATTTGTCCCCTCTTATGCAGCTAGCTGCTGGTGCTGCAGCTATCTCAGTACTCTGCCCTCCCTCCCCCTACCCGATTGTAGTAGCAGCAGCGGAGTAGGTAGGAGGCTGTCAGCCCTGCACAGTGTTCCCCCATGTGTCAGCAGTGCATAGACAGCGCCACTGTGCAGGGCTGACAGCCTTCTGGCAGTGCGGGAGCAGCTTCGAGCGGGGAGCCGGGAGGATCTCTCCCTCGCTGCTGAGAGCCCATCGCGGGCATGCCGCCGGACGGGGACGTACTTACACAGCTCCCCAGTGGCAGGAGGTCACTGCAATGAGCTGAATCTCGCAGCGATGCTTATGCGTCGGCACGCCACTGCTCCCAACGCTGCCGGATCGTGGAAACCGGCCAGACACGGGGTGAGTGAAGGCCACTGAAGGGACACTTCTCCCAGTAGGATTTAGAACAAACCTTGCGGGGCCGTAGGGATCAGCAAACCGGAAACTGATCCGGCATCCCAATCCGCCCCTGTCACTGGCCAGCGGATCAAGTGGATCCGCTTGGCCAATCACATCTGGGGGGCTGACAGGGGCGTGCATTCATCGGGGCTGAATGCACACCCCTGTCATTGCGGGACCAGTAAAGGTGCCGCTTCTCTATGCATTTTCAATGGGCTATCCCAGCCCACTGCTGCGCTCCGCCCCCCTGCCCGCCCCCCGCTGCCCGGACTTTTAGTGTTAGCAGCGGGAGGCACCTCTCCCGCTGCCTCACACCTACACAGGCAGCCATAGTAACAGGGGGAAGATTATTAGAATAATAAAAGAAGATATTTATCACAGACTCTGTGTTATAAGTATCTTCTTTTTATTATTTTAATCATTATGACAGGGGAGGCACTGCCTCCTACCTCCCCTGTCTCCTACCTCCCCCTGCCTCCCCTGACTGCACGTCCCTGGCAGAGAGACACAAATGGAGAGAGTGGTGGAAGCACGGGTAGAGAAGGCAGAAACATATGTGGAGAGGGGGAGTCATACAGGTGGGGAGGTGGTATAGATACAGGTGGGGAGGTGGTAGACACACAGGTGGAGAGGTGGTAGAGACACAGGTGGAGAGGTGGTAAACACACAGGTGGGGAGGTGGTAGACACACAGGTGGGGAGGTGGTAGACACACAGGTGGAGAGGTGGTAGACACACAGGTGGAGAGTTGGTAGACACACAGATGGGGAGGTGGTAGACACACAGGTGGGAAGGTGGTAGACACACAGGTGGAGAGTTGGTAGACACACAGATGGGGAGGTGGTAGACACACAGATGGGGAGGTGGTAGACACAGGTGGGGAGGTGGTAGACACACAGGTGGAGAGTTGGTAGACACACAGATGGGGAGGTGGTAGACACACAGATGGGGAGGTGGTAGACACAGGTGGAGAGGTGGTAGACACACAGATGGGGAGGTGGTAGACACACAGATGGGGAGGTGGTAGACACAGGTGGGGAGGTGGTAGAGACACAGGTGGGAAGGTGGTAGACACACAGGTGGGAAGGTGGTAGAGACACAGGTGGAGAGGTGGTAGAGACACAGGTGGGGAGGTTGTAGACACACAGGTGGGAAGGTGGTAGAGACACAGGTGGGGAGGTGGTAGACACACAGGTGGGGAGGTGGTATAGATACAGGTGGGGAGGTGGTAGACACACAGGTGGAGAGGTGGTAGACACACAGGTGGGGAGGTGGTATAGATACAGGTGGGGAGGTGGTATAGATACAGGTGGGGAGGTGGTAGACACACAGGTGGGGAGGTGGTATAGATACAGGTGGGGAGGTGGTAGACACACAGGTGGGGAGGTGGTAGACACACAGGTGGGGAGGTGGTAGACACACAGGTGGGGAGGTGGTAGACACACAGGTGGGGAGGTGGTAGAGACACAGATGGAGAGGTGGTAGACACACAGGTGGAGAGTTGGTAGACACACAGATGGGGAGGTGGTAGACACACAGGTGGGGAGGTGGTAGACACACAGGTGGGGAGGTGGTAGACACACAGGTGGAGAGGTGGTAGACACACAGGTGGAGAGTTGGTAGACACACAGATGGGGAGGTGGTAGACACACAGGTGGGAAGGTGGTAGACACACAGGTGGAGAGTTGGTAGACACACAGATGGGGAGGTGGTAGACACACAGATGGGGAGGTGGTAGACACAAGTGGGGAGGTGGTAGACACACAGGTGGAGAGTTGGTAGACACACAGATGGGGAGGTGGTAGACACACAGATGGGGAGGTGGTAGACACAGGTGGAGAGGTGGTAGACACACAGATGGGGAGGTGGTAGACACACAGATGGGGAGGTGGTAGACACAGGTGGGGAGGTGGTAGAGACACAGGTGGGAAGGTGGTAGACACACAGGTGGGAAGGTGGTAGAGACACAGGTGGAGAGGTGGTAGAGACACAGGTGGGGAGGTTGTAGACACACAGGTGGGAAGGTGGTAGAGACACAGGTGGGGAGGTGGTAGACACACAGGTGGGGAGGTGGTATAGATACAGGTGGGGAGGTGGTAGACACACAGGTGGAGAGGTGGTAGACACACTGGTGGGGAGGTGGTATAGATACAGGTGGGGAGGTGGTATAGATACAGGTGGGGAGGTGGTAGACACACAGGTGGGGAGGTGGTATAGATACAGGTGGGGAGGTGGTAGACACACAGGTGGGGAGGTGGTAGACACACAGGTGGGGAGGTGGTAGACACACAGGTGGGGAGGTGGTATTGGTACAGGTGGAGAGGTGGTAGACACACAGGTGGGGAGGTGGTAGAGACACAGATGGAGAGGTGGTAGACACACAGGTGGGGAGGTGGTATTGGTACAGGTGGAGAGGTGGTAGACACACAGGTGGGGAGGTGGTAAACACACTTGGGAAGGTGGTAGAGACACAGGTGGAGAGGTGGTAGACACACAGGTGGGGAGGTGGTATTGGTACAGGTGGAGAGGTGGTAGACACACAGGTGGGGAGGTGGTAGACACACAGGTGGGAAGGTGGTAGAGACACAGGTGGGGAGGTGGTAGACACACAGGTGGGAAGGTGGTAGACACACAGGTGGGGAGGTGGTAGACACACAGGTGGGGAGGTGGTAGACACACAGGTGGGGAGGTGGTAGACACACAGGTGGGGAGGTGGTAGACACACAGGTAGGGAGGTGGTATAGATATAGGTGGAAAGGGAACAGAAATGTTTCCCTAAAAAAAAAAGAAAAGAAAGTGTGCAATTAAAAGAGGACATGCAGCTGAAGATTCTCAATTAGAGCATTCATCAGTACTCCATTAGATTGAATGTGCGGGATGCGGTCGTTAGGTCGACCACTGAAGGACGACATTGCTGTTAGGTTGACAGGCAATAGGTCGACATGAGCGTTAGGTTGACATGTACTAGGTCGACAGGGCAAAAGGTTGACATGAGTTTTCAACATTTTTATTTTTTATTCTTTCATACTTAACGATCCACGTGGACTACGATTGGAATGGTAACCTGTGACGAGAGCAGCGGTAGTGGAGTGAGGCACCTTGCCCGAAGCATGCGAGGTGACACGGTGCACTAATAGGGGTTCCCTGTCACTTTACGGAGAAAAAAACACCAAAAACAGTAAAAAAACTCATGTCGACATTTTTACCTGTTGTTCTAGTACATGTCGACCTAATGCCCATTGCCTGTCAACCTAACAGCAATGTGGACCTTCAGTGGTCGACCTAAGTTGGGTCGAGCCAGCGACCCATACCTGAATGTGCATCTATATCAGCGCTTCCCTGTTGCAACATACACAATTGGGGGTAAATTTACTAAGGTGGGAGATTTTTAGAACTGGTGATGTTGCCCATAGCAACCAATCAGATTATATCTATTATCTGCTAGAAGCAGCTAGATAAATGTTAAGTAGAATCTGATTGGTTGCCATGGGCAACATCACCAGTTCTAAAAATCTCCCACCTTAGTAAATTTACCCCTTGGAGTGAACAATAGATACACACCGTTTATTTGAACACACCCAAGGATTCATACTGTACCAAAAGTACAGGAAAAGGGGCGTGGCCATGTCCACTTTTCTAATTTGTACCAATTTTTATGTGTAAAATGTTGGAGGGTATGGGGATTTAAAACAAATAATTATCTTTTGAGAATAGTCCTAATAATGCTGAATAGTCCAATAAAGGTGCGCTTTTCTTTTAAGTAAATCCATAGCAATATCCAAATAATATAGCCATTTCCTGTTTAGATCCTAGAACAACAGATGTGTCCTCCTTCCATATAATGGATGAAGTCAGTAGCTGAGAGGTGGTAGTGACAGTTCACAACGTCCCCCCTGGGGCCACTCCGGTCACCCTGTTGCTGCAGCTAGTGGTGATGGCGTCTGGCTGCAGCACTGTCAGTGGAGAGGGGGCATAGACACAGGTGTGAAGGAAGACAAAGACAGAGATGGGGAGGGGAAGATACAGCTGGGGAGGGGGGAGATACAGGTGGAGAGGGGGGAAGATACAGGTGGGGGGAGACACAGGTGAGGAGGGGGGAGACACAGGTGAGAGGGTGGGGAGGGGGGGAGATACAGGTGGGGGGAGATACAGGTGGGGAGGGGGGAGATACAGGTGAGGAGGGGGGAGAAACAGATGAGGAGGGGGAGATACAGGTGAGAAGGGGGGAGATACTTATGGGGGGAGATACAGGTGGGGGGAGATACAGGTGAGGAGGGGGGAGATACAGGCATACTTGCCTACCTGACCCTCTCCATGAGGGAGAAAATACTCTGTTCCTGGACTTTCCTGGTAATGTATGATTGCCATTACCTGTGGTGAGCTAGTTAATTGATAAGAAAGGTGTTTCACCACAGGTGATGGCAATCATACATTACCAGGAAAGTCCAGGAACAGAGTATTTTCTCCCTCATGGAGAGGGTCAGGTAGGCTGGCAAGTATGGATACAGGTGAGGAGGGGGAGATACAGGTGAGAGGGGGGGGAAGATACAGGTGGGGGGAGATATAGGTGAAGAGGGGGGAGATACAGGTGAGGAGGGGATGGGGAGGGGGGAGATACAGGTGAGGAGGGGGGAGATACAGGTGAGGAGGGGGAAATATAGGTGTGAGGGGGGGAGATACAGGTGGGGGAGATATAGATGAGGAGGGGGGAGATACAGGTGAGGAGGGGATGGGGAGGGGGGAGATACAGGTGAGGAGGGGGAAATATAGGTGTGAGGGGGGGAGATACAGGTGGGGGAGATATAGATGAGGAGGGGGGAGATACAGGTGAGGAGGGGATGGGGAGGGGGGAGATACAGGTGAGGAGGGGGAAATATAGGTGAGAGGGGGGAGATACAGGTGAGGAGGGGGAAATCTAGGTGTGAAGGGGAGATACAGGTGGGGGAGATATAGATGAGGAGGGGGGAGATACAGGTGAGGAGGGGATGGGGAGGGGGGAGATACAGGTGAGGAGGGGGAAATATAGGTGAGAGGGGGGGAGATACAGGTGGGGAGGGGTGAATATACAGGTGGGGAGAGATACAGGTGAGATGGGGGAGATACAGGTGGGAGGGGGGAGATACAGGTGGGAGGGGGGAGATACAGGTGGGGGGAGGGGGAGATACAGGTGAGAGGGGGGAGATACAGGTGGGGAGGGAGGAATATACAGGTGGGGGGAGATACAGGTGAGATGGGGGGAGATACAGGTGGGAGGGGGAGATACAGGTGGGGAGGGGCAGATACTGGTGTAAGAGCAGCAGATGACATGGGAGGAGTAAACATGGGATCGGGGGGGGGCAGCATGTTCACAGGAAGAGCTGCGACCCCTGTGTGAACGGTGCATCGTGAAATTCCGTGCAAACAAGTAGCAGACCTCTGTCCTAAATTATCTAACACTCGCAACTCCCACCCCCTCTTCCCCGGCAACCCCACTGACCCCCAGCTCTACCCACCTGCTAAAGATCCATCTTCAAAGTTCTAACACTGTCAGCAGAGTCTGCAAAGATTCAGGCCATCCATGATCCAAAGGTGCACAGGAGGCTGGGCTTTGAACGGGTCCCGGGGGCAGAGCTTGGACAGATCCCGGAGGCGGGGCTTTGGACGGGTCCTGGGGGCGGAGCTTAGACGGATCCCAGAGGCGGAGCTTTGACGGGTCCCGGGGGCGGAGCATGGACTGATCACAGAGGCTGAGCTTTGGACGGGTCCCGGGGGCAGAGCATGGACGGATCCCGAAGATGGTGCTTTGGACGGGTCCCGGGGGCGGAGCTTGGACAGATCACAGAGGCTGAGCTGTGGGCGGATCCTGGAGGCGGAGCTTCTTACAGGTCTGGGAGGTGGTGCTTACGGCTTAGGAGGCCGACTCTGGTCAGGAGGAAAGTAAGCTTTTTTCTGTCAACACTGGCAGTACTGCAAGGGATCCTGTGGGCCTATTTTGAATGGGGGGACTGTAGCTGCAGCTCCATCCGCCCCATTGTTAATCCGGCCCTGGTTCTTATAGGGTCTACAGTAAATAATAAAAAAGAATAAACATTGAGAATGCAGTCTAACATATATAGTGTTTTGCACAATACTGCTTTATAATAAAAAAATGTATGATCAGATAAATATCCTGCTGATATTAAGGTAATACCCCTTTCACACTGCCAATGCGTGATCCCACCCAGGAATTGGAAACGGGTCCTTCCTGGGTGGGATCCGGCATTGGCAGCTGCTGCAGGCTTCCCCGACCCAGCAATATGCCTGGCGGGTTGCTATAGCAGTGGGGGGCGGAGGCGGAGGTGGCACTGGGAGATGAGAAAATCTCTGCGCTGCCTCTCCCTGCTGTAGTAAACGGGTCCTGGGACGCATCGACCCGGGAGCCCGTTTACGCAGCCACTGACCTGGTATTCAACCCGGGTATAACACTGCTTTATTCCCGGGTTGAATTGCCGGGTCAGGCAACCTGCGATTTCGGCTATGCCCCTTTCACATCGCACGTCGACCCGTGTCGACAGGGCAATATGCCGGTCCGATACCGGGTTATTTGTGCACTGTGAAAGGGGTATAATTGATAAACATGGTCCCAGTATATACAGCAGTTATTCCCAAACGCAAGGACCCCCAGCAGTTCACGTTTTCTTGGTCTCCTCATAGAATCACAAATTAAATAATTAGCTCCACCTGTGGATCTTTTATAATGTGTCAGTGAATAATGAGTACACCTGTGCACCTGCTGGGTTACCTGGAAAATTTAACTGTTGGGGGTCCTTGAGGATCAAGTTTGGGAACCACTGATATACTGTACAGTATGAATATAAGCGCAGGGTTGAACTGGCCCACAGGGGTACAGGGGAAACCACCGGTGGCCCCCACTGTCAGGGGGCCCACCTCCTCCTCTAGGGATCGATCAGGTTCCAGACTGTGTACTTGAATTCTACATTATACATATTATTTACAGTGCATTGCAGTTATTAATCTGGTACTTTATCATGCTCTAGCAGTATTTACTATATATATTTATCATGGGACCCATACCATGGTTAGCCAAGTCTCTGTGGCAGCTGGCCACACCCCTAAGCATGGGCCTTTACCACTGCATCACCCCGGTGGGCCCTCCATGCCCCAGTCCGACACTAAAGGTCCATAAACACAGAGCGATATAGCTGAGCAATTTTGACTATATAGTCAAAATCGCTCAAAAATTTAGTGCATATCGCTCTGTGTGTACACAGCCAGTGATAGCGATGCGCGGGACGCCAGGTTGCTATCGCTGCTAAAAATAGTCTGTGCAGGCAAGTCAATTCCGACTAGGCCGCTGGAAAAGTGAAAACATCCCCCTGTTTAAATAAGTTAGCCAAAATTACTCATAGCCAAAATCGCTGGTAAAGTTAGTCAAAATCTCCTACTGCCAGTTCAAGGGAAAACGCTCAGTCAAAGGCCCTCATTCCGAGTTGTTCGCTCGGTAAATTTAATCGCATCGCAGTGATTTTCCGCTTACTGCGCATGCGTAATGTCCGCACTGCGACTGCGCCAAGTAAATTTGCTATGAAGATAGTATTTTTACTCACGGCTTTTTCATCGCTCAGGCGATCGTAGTGTGATTGACAGGAAATGGGTGTTTCTGGGCGGAAACAGGCCGTTTTATGGGCGTGTGGGTAAAAACGCTACCGTTTCCGGAAAAAACGCGGGAGTGGCTGGAGAAACGGAGGAGTGTCTGGGCGAACGCTGGGTGTGTTTGTGACGCCAAACCAGGAACGACAAGCACTGAACTGATCGCAGATGCAGAGTAAGTGTGAAGCTACTCTGAAACTGCTAAGAAGTTTGTAATCGCAATATTGCTAATCTTTCGTTCGCAATTTTAAGAAGCTAAGATTCACTCCCAGTAGGCGGCGGCTTAGCGTGAGCAACTCTGCTAAAATCGCCTTGCGAGCGAACAACTCGGAATGACCTCCAAAATCTCTTCGTGTGTATGCACCTTAAGTGTGGGTAAAGACATAATGTCCCAGATGTAGCTCTGTTTAGTTCAGTGTCTGGATTTATGATAATATGAATGTGAACATTCTCTAGCCCAGACATAGTAGACAAAGTGATAGATATCTGCATTTGTGGTAGAGTTTAACAATAGCACAGATAATGGGGGGCTTATATGATGTACAGTATATGGTGCTCTCTATATGTTCTGTGATAGATAGATAGATAGATAGATAGATAGATAGATAGATAGATAGATAGATAGATAGATAGATAGATAGATAGATAGAAAACAGTCGTCTGCTCTTCAGCATTAAAGGTGGCTTAGTCCTTTATATAGGCTTACCATACTATTACTTTAATGAATTACACAGGTCCTGTGAGTTATCTGGATTCATAAGAAGCTACCCAGATTCAGCTGGTGCAATTTATTCTGGAGATGTCCACTAGCTCACACAGCATTCAAACCACCTTATCCAGAAATGGTGCAACTCTACCTCCTCCCGCTAATCCAGCTCCAACTGTGCCAGTTTCTTCTCCAGCAGTCAATACACCTTCTCGACTACAGCTATCCGTGTCTAATAAATTTGATGGAAACCCCAAGATGTGTTGAGGATTTCTAAATCAATGTAAGATCCACTTCAAGTTGCAAGCTGTCAACTTTCTGACTGCAAAGACTTGGGTGACATACGTCATTTTGTTGCTCATCTGACATTTTATAGATTGGGCTTCCCCTGTCTTTGAAAGGTCTGATCCTATTCTAACTAATTACACATAACTCATGGCTACTTTTTAAAGAATCTTTGATGAACCTGGGAGAACCTCTTCACCATCTGTAGATATTCTGCATTTAAGTCAAGGAAACAGAACTGCGGCTTATGGGGTAATTCCAAGTTGATCGCAGCAGGAATTTTGCTAGCAGTTAGGCAAAACCATGTGCACTGCAGGGGAGGCAGATATAGCAAGTGCAGAAAGAGTTAGATTTGAGTGTAGTGTGTTCAATATGCAATCTAATTTGCAGTGTAAAAATAAAGCAGCCAGTATTTACCCTGCACAGAAACAAAATAACCCACCCCAATCTAACTCTTTCTGCACATGTTATATCAGCCCCACCTGCAGAGCACATGGTTTTGCCCAACTGCTAAAAAAAATCCTGCTGCAATCAACTTGGAATTACCCCCTATATGTAGTCCAATTCCAGACCTTGGCATCTAAATTGAATTGGAATGAGGATGTGCTCATCTCTGTCTTCTGGAATGGTCTTTCTGACAAAATGAAGGATGACTTGGTCTCACGAAACCTGCCTACTAAGTTGGATGATTTAATATCCCTATGCAACAAGATCTACAATACAGGCAACAAGCTTATGAAAAAAGTCATAGTGACCGATACAAGCTTCGAACCATTTCACATTCCTGTCCGCACACAACTAATAGGAAGGAACCTATGAGAATTAATAGGTTTTGTCTCACTCCTGAAGAGAAGTAACATCATCAATTTGAGAACTTATGTACTGTATGTATTGTGGCTCACCTGTGCACTAAATCAAGACTTGTTCCCAGCAACTGGGAAACTCCAGCTATTAGCCTGCTTCTGATTCTCCACAGGAGGTCAGAATCTACTATTATCAACATTCTTGAACATCCAGGCAGTCCAGAGTCTCTCCAAGCTCTTCTGAACTCTGGAGCTGCTGCAAATTTCACTACTGCAGATTACAGATTGAGCCATGCTCATCTAAGCAGCTCAATCACAAATGTGCACTCCCGGTGCGGCTAGGCGATCCGGCACGGGAGTGCACAGTGATGCTCTTATTGCAGTGAATGGGGCATGTGCACATCTCCCACGCACATGCACCCAGGACGATGCGATAGGCATGCCTCGGTGGGTGCACTGCGGCGCAGCAATTAGCATGGCTCCATCTGTATGTCAGGCAGTTCCAATTACCCACGCAATATCTTAGAAGACCAGTTAGTCTCACAGCAGTGGATGGTAGCCACTCTCCTAAAGGTCTAATTACCCGGCCAACCACCCCGGTAAGACTCAGAGTTGGAGCGCTGCACTCAGAGGATCTAACCTTTCTGGTAATTCCTAAAGCTTCACAAATACGGGTTCTAGGGCTTCCTTGGCTGCAGAAGCATAACCCACATGTGGATTGGTCAACACATCAGATAACCTCCTTCAGTCTGTCCTGCTTCAAGACCTGCCTCCACAAAGTGGTTTTACTTCAGGACTCTGAGACTGCTTTGCAACTACCCCAGACTTACAAATTATTTAGAGATATATTCAGCAAACAAGGGGCTGAGAATCAAGCCATGGAGGAATACATCAAAGAGAATTTACAAAAAGACTTTATACGTCCTTCAATTTCACCCTCTGTAGCAGGATTTTTCCTAATCAAAAAGAAAGATGGCGGGTTATGTCCCTGTATAGATTATAGATGCCTTAATGACATAACTTTGAAGAACCAATACCCATTACCATTAATCGCAGAATTTGTTGATCGCGTCAAGGGCGCTACAGTTTTTACCAAACTTGATTCGAGAGGATCTCATAATCTCATCAGGATATGTGCTGGAGATTAATAGAAGACTGCATTTAACATCAGGGATGGTCATAATGAATACAGATGTAGCCTCCGTTATCTTGACTGTTTCTCCGCCTAGATGGGCGTTTAGTCACGCTAAGGCGATAGCTTAGCTTGCTGAGTTTAATCACGGGCAGGCGCATCGAGGCGATACTAGATACTCAGAATGCATTACACATCTCCACCACTGGGTGGCTGATGTTCCACAGTACTTTCTACAGTACTTTCGATCGTATAGCGGTGGATTTATCTACAGCTCTGGCAATTGGTCAGTGACGACTGTAATGTTAATACTGTAGATGGTGACCAATGGTCAGACGGTGAGAGTTCTTAATATACAGTACTGTAAATACTGTAGTTTATACAGACACAAACAAACATGTTAAAACACTTGTGTATGCAGACACAAGTTTGTGTATGGAGTACTCTGTGTTTGGAGACACAACTAATTGTGGAAAAGGAAGAATGTACAATGCATAAACACCATGCTTTTGAAATACATATACATGAACGTCTGAGTTCCCTAAAGTGTAATGGGGATGGTGGAAAATACTGTGCTTTAGAAATGAGAGCGTCCGAGTCCCCTAAGGCATAAACCAACACCAAAGGGGAGGGGTCACTGTTTGCAGTACTTTTATACATGATATTGTGAATCTCTCATGAGGCTTCGTGGGCTAGCAATGAAGGCTCCCACCTCCCACGCTGGGGGTCCAGGGTTCGAGTCCTGAAGTGCCATATTTTTTTTTATGTGTTACCGTGACATTCACTTACAGTACAGTACATATTTTTTTTTCTTTGTAAGACATTCAATGGAAGGGTGCACACAAGTTTCACATAAATCAGAGTAAATCTGCAGGAGTGATTCTTTACGCTAAATGCAAATACACAGCGTTAATGAGTGTAAATGAGTGTATTCTGACTGAGCAAAACAGTACTGTAGATCTTGGGGGTTTGTGTATTGCACATGATCTGATCTGCCTCCCTGTCTACTGCATGACCTGTGCAGGCTCCCAGGGGGGAAGGGAAATGGGCTAGCAGGAGGCAGTGGAAAATACTGTGCTTTAGAAATGCAAGCGTCCAAGTCCCCTAAGGCATTAACCAACACCAATGGAGAGGGGTCGCTGTTTGCAGTACTTTTATACATGATATTGTGAATCTCTCATGAGGTGTCGTGGGCTAGCGATGAAGGCTACCACCTGCCATGCTTGGGGTCCAGGGTTCGAGTCCTTAAGTGCCATATTTTTTTTTAATGGAATTTATGGAAAAGAAAGGTATGAATTGGGAACGCACACCACCAGAGTGAGTATTCTTTCAACACTGTACAAGTAAAATTTTGGCTAGCACTCTAGTACTGTAAATGTACACTGCTCAAAAAAATAAAGGGAACACTAAAATAATACATCCTAGAACTGAATTAATGAAATATTCTTATTAAATACTTTATTCTTTACATAGTTGAATGTGCTGACAACAAAATCACACAAAAATTATCAATGGAAATCCTGCAAGATGAAGGCATTGATGCTATGGACTGGCCCGCACGTTCCCCAGACCTGAATCCAATTGAGCACATCTGGGACATCATGTCTCGCTCCATCCACCAACGCCACATTGCACCACAGACTGTCCAGGAGTTGGCGGATGCTTTAGTCCAGGTCTGGTAGTAGATCCCTAAGGAGACCATCCACCACCTCATCAAGAGCATGCCCAGGCGTTGTAGGGAGGTCATACAGGCATGTGGAGGCCATACACACTACTGAGCCTCATTTTGACTTGTTTTAAGGACATTACATCAAAGTTGGATCAGCCTGTAGTGTATTTTCCACTTTCATTTTGAGTGTGACTCCAAATCCAGACCTCCATGGGTTAATAAATTTGATTTCCATTGATAATTTTTGTGTGATTTTGTTGTCAGCACATTCAACTATGTAAAGAACAAAGTATTTAATAAGAATATTTCATTCATTCAGATCTAGGATGTGTTATTTTAGTGTTCCGTTTATTTTTTTGAGTAGTGTATTTTTTGGTTTAATAAACAGTACAATACCATATGTTTAATTTTCTCTATTTAACGTCATTAATTGACTAACATTTTTTTCTGTACTCCTTTTGTTTTTTGTTTTTTTAGATCACCAGACATGAATCCAATTGAATTAGTGTGGGCTCAATTGAAGAGATACATTAGGGGGTATATGCAATTGCGGTCTAATTGACGCGAAAGTCGAAAACCGGGACCTTTTCGCCTCAAAAACCCTGTCGAATTGGAGTCGTCTATGCAATACAGTACTTTTCACCTAAATACCAGCCTTTCAAGATTCGACTTTTAGCAATTCGCTTTTTTCAAAATTCGACATGTCTGCAATGGTGAAAATCCGTTTTTTCGCCTAAAGTATATTCAATTGAAGAATGACTATTCGACCACAGTGCATTTCGACCGCAAATTCGCCCTTTTCAGTCCGCCTCATTTTGCTGGTGGGATCTAATAAAAAAAATTTTAAACCTGATTTTTTTTTTCCTTTTTGGATTGCTAATAGCATATCTATTTATATTTGAAGGGATTATCTACTTGGTTTGTCTTTTTTTGACTCACAAGTATTATTTACTTGATTTTTTAAACAAATATTTTTTTCTTCGCTCTGCTGAGGGAAATGTACCCATGATTCCACAGTTTTACCCAGGATACACTTCTGCAAAGCCCCTCCTATCTCATCACTCCCGGGTTTGAGACTACAGGGAGAAGAGCAGCCATTACAGTCAGCTCTCTTGTGGAATCGTTTTTTTAGGACAATCCCTGCGTTTTAACTCATTTATATCCTATTTTTGTACGGACTACAATAATGGAGCCTTTTTCTGACACGATTGTGATGTTCATGTTGGCTGCTAGCATGGAGGAAGAAAGGGAAGTTGAACATTAGGATCAAGGTCAGCAAATGTCTGCATTGGGTGAGCCAGTACTGCGTGTTTCATTCCCACGTCCACGCCAGTATCGCACTAGGCGTGAACTGGAGGATCTCAGCGAGTTCGAGGTGATTCAAAATTATCGCTTATCGACTTGTGACATATATTCGCTGTACGCTCTGTTGGAGGCCGACCTGGAACCTCGTGCACGGACCAATCGCGCAGTCAGCGGTTTCCAGAAACTGCTGGGTACGTTACATTTTTTGGCGTCAGGCACATTCCAGCCTACACTGTCTCAAACATGCGGTTTTTCACAGTCGACACTGTCGCGCTGTATAACCCAGGTCATTAGGGCTTTCCGCAAATTGAAGATCCAGTTAATTACATTTCCAGAGACGGACAGCGAATGTCGTGAGATCAAATTAGGCTTTTTCACCAAATACAAATTTCCCAATGTTCTGGGCGCGATTGACTGTACCCACGTGCAGATCAGACCACCCCATAATTCGGAGGAATGTTTTCGGAACCGAAAACATTTCCATTCCATGAATGTACAGGCGGTCTGTGATGCCAACATGAAATTTTTAAATATTTTTGTGGGATTTCCTGGATCGTCTCACGACTCCTTCATTCTAAGCCAATCATCCCTGTTTGAGAAGTTCGAAACAGGAAACATGCTGGGTGGCTGGCTGTTAGGTATGTATTTTAATTGTATTTTTTTTAATTTATTTATTTATTTTTATATTGCACACCATTTTTTTCATTTCCATAGGCGATGCGGGTTATCCCAACAAATCGTGGCTCTTGACCCCATTGTCTAATCCTGTTGGTAGAGCAGAAAAACGTTACCAAGAGACACAAAGCATCGAGGCAAATAATTGAACGTGCCTTCAGTGTACTTAAAAGCCGTTTTCGATGTTTAGACACTTCCGGTGGTGCTCTTTCGTACTCACCGGTGAAGGTTTGCGGCATGGTAAATGCATGTTGTATTTTACAGAACATATGTGTCGCAAACCATTTGCCGGTGACTCTTCGTCGCAGTGCTTTCCGACGCGGGAACTGTTCTTCTGCTCTACCGGTGGGTATGGATGAAGGAGATGATTCCCGATGGACAGTGATCCAAGGTTATTTTTCCGTTGCCTGTTAGTATACTTGTAATATTCGTATTATCGTGTACACAGAGATTGTAATATTCTAAAAAAAAAATCTTTATTTATGTATTTCAGAGTTTGACGTCCTGTTGACGCACTTTCCCAGGCCTGTTTGCCAAGTTTTGACCTACATGTTACCCCCTGTTTTTTTCTGTTGTTGGGTTTCCTCAAAAATTGGATCCGTTATCCAAATGTTCCGAGGGTGACCTACTTGTGATGTGGACTTGAATATCTGCCATGTAGCAGACAACCCCGCTCAGGTGAGATGTATTGCCCTAAACTCCCCTTTGTCCAAAGTCACCCCGCCGTGTCCCAAGTGCAGCCCTCCGGCACTAGCAAAACTGCACACCCAATCATGTCCTGACAGCAATGCTTACGGTGCATCAGGGAATGCTTGGATGTGTAGTTACGCAAGTGCCGGAGGGCTGCATTTGGGACAAGGCTGGTGGAACCTGCTTGTGTCAAGAAGTGTTGCTGTTACCTTGTCTTTTCCTTTGAAGGGTGACACTATTACCAATTGCTGGAACCTCATACTATTCTCTTCCACAGGTCTTGCGGAGTATCCTTCCCAAGTGGCGTTGCTGGATGCAAAGAGACACGACATGTCCCCTGATGTTCCATAGGTGACCTACTTGTGATGTGGACCTGACACTCCGCCACGTAGCAGACAACCCCGCTCAGGTGAGATGTATTGCCCTAAACTCCCTTTTGTCCAAAGTCACCCCGCCGTGTCCCAAGTGCAGCCCTCCGGCACTAGCAAAACTGCACACCCAATCATGTCCTGACAGCAATGCTTACGGTGCATCAGGGAATGCTTGGATGTGTAGTTACGCAAGTGCCGGAGGGCTGCATTTGGGACAAGGCTGATGGAACCTGCTTGTGTCAAGAAGTGTTGCTGTTACCTTGTCTTTTCCTTTGAAGGGTGACACTATTACCAATTGCTGGAACCTCATACTATTCTCTTCCACAGGTCTTGCGGAGTATCCTTCCCAAGTGGCGTTGCTGGATGTGAAGAGATTCAATGTTCCATGGGAGACCGAACACAATACCACTTCATCTCATATTTAACATTGTATTTACTAATAATTTGAACAAAAACCACACAAAACTTCTCTTTTTGAAAATTTATTGGAAAAAAATTGACATTTATTTTTTCAATAAAAAAAATATGAAGAAAAAAAATATGTTTGTTCTTCTTTTATATTTTTTTCTTGTGTAGATATCTGTGAAGACAAAAAAAAAAAATTAAGTAAGGACACGAATGTCATGTTCCTTTCCCAAGAACATTTGTGGAACCGCACAGCCCAGCATGACTCATTGCTGGGTTGTGTGGTTCCACAAAGGCAGGCGGCCCAAAGTGGAATAGTGGTGTCAGTGGTCAGCACTTTGGTCCGTCTGCACTTGTGGAACCGCACAGCCCAGCATGACTCATTGCTAGGTTGTGTGGTTCCACAAAGGCAGGTGGCCCAAAGTGGATTAGTGGTGTCAGTGGTCAGCACTTTGGTCCGTCTGCACTTGTGGAACCGCACAGCCCAGCATGTCTCATTGCTGGGTTGTGTTTTTCCACAAAGGCAGGCGGTCCAAAGTTTCTTGAATATATACAATGAAATATGGCTCTACTAACCTTGGTACGCACAACACGAGCTATGCTGTCCACTTCAAATTTCCATCCAATCCTATGAATAACACAAAAAAAACCCACTAGTGAATAGTAAATTCACACAATAGTGAAAGCCGATTGTACACCAATACAAAAAGGATTTTTGTAGTCAACCAAAAAATGGGGTATCAGAATAGCTCTTTGGCCCATCAGCTTTCATCCGTTACCACCTGCGCCCGCATACATGCCCGCGCATGTATGCCTATACAAAGCTCCTTGGTAGTACCTGTTCACAGGTGGGGGAGCCCAACACATAAAACAATAGTAAGAAGAAAAAAAAACTAATGGGAGGGGGAGAAAGGGATACATGTAAAACATAAGCGTAAATAAAACAATACGACCGGGCTTATGGTGGTCTTCTGTCCGGATCCTCGCCTTCCTCCTGATAGGGTGTCGATGTCCTGGGTGGCTGGGTAGTGTGTTGACTTGGCATAGGTGCCTGTGCAGGTAAAGATGTGGCCGGTGTTGGTGGTGGAGGCATCTGGTGGGTGGGGTACATCCCTGTATATCCTTGGTATAGCTGTGACCGTCTATACCAGGATGGTGGTCTAGGAAGGGCACAAGGCGTCCATGTGGCTTGTGTTGGCGGAATTGGTGGATCACCAGCGTGTTGATGAGCTGGCTCTGGGAGCTTATCATACATCATCTGCAGTGTGGTTGCGATGATGTCTTGGCTGGATGACGAATGTCGATAGCTCTCCGACATGTTGTCTACACTGTGTGCCAGGCATGATGTGTTATCCACCAGCTTGGACATGGATGTGGCCAGAACATGAAGGATGTCCATAGTCTCCCTGTGATCTTCACGTCTGGTCCTTTGCATTTCAGCCGTGCTGTCGGTAAGAGCCTTCTGCATTTAAAACAGACCATTTGCCATCTTCTCCATTGTCCTCTCAATGTTGTCTAGTCTGTTTCCAACGACATGCGTGTAATTATCCTGGCGCGAAGAAATCTCGGATGCCAGGTTGTGTACCCTCTGAACATTTGAGGGATCCTGCCCTTCCTGTATGTCTGCTACCACCTGCAATTGTGCAGCTGAAAAGAAAATTATAAATTATTATACCCAGTCATACATTTGTTTGATGGCTCACAAATCGATATTTACTTACACAGGGATGTAGTAACAGCAGACTGCTGCACTTCCACCTTGTCATCCTCTGACGAATCCTGTAGGAGATCCGGCCTGTAGAAGGAACCAATCCCCGACGAAAGTCCTCTGCTGGTCCTTGGCACCTCTGTTTGCAATAGAATTTTTTTTTTCAATAAAATATATAAAACTGGTGCACCCCAACACCACCCCTCCCATCACACCCCAAAAAGTAAATACAAACCTTCTCCAGCCTGAGGTGCCGCTGCTCCAGGAGCTTTGCTTGGCCTCAATTCTGGAGACTTTTCAAGGGTCCGGCTGGATAATTCTTCACGGCTGTCTTTAAACCCACGAAAAGTCTCATCCGTTACCCCTGTCGACTCAAACAGTTCAGGTGATGGGTTCACAAGGGTAGTGTCTTGTTGAGGCTCTTCGGTCACAGTCCCAGAGCTCCTGGAGAGATGACGATCTGGTGATGGCCTGCGCACAGGAGCTGTAGTTCGGCGCCCATCTTGTGGTGTGGTCGCCGACGGTGTCTGTCGCACAGGTGACGTTCTGCGCGCTGATGTCTGGCGCACAGGTGATAGTCTGCGTGCTGACGTCGTCTGGTGCACAGGTGACAAACTGCGTGATGACGATCTGTGGCGCACAGGTGACGATCTGCGCGCTCCTGATGCTTGCTGCGCAGGTGACGGTCCGCGCGCTGCTGTCGATGCCTGCTGCGCAGGTGATGGTCCGCACGCTGGCTATGTCCTGTGCGCAGGTGATGTCCTCTGGGCAGGCGTGTCTGTGTAAAAAAAAAAAAATACATTAGCAAATACTAAAATTAAAGTTTTTGTACAGCTCATCTGAATGTATTCTTACCATCAGTCCTCCTTTTGGACTGCTTGTCTCCCGCCTTCTTCCGTCTTCTGGGCGGTTCTTCCTCCTCGGGAAATCCAGCAGGATGGCTAGAGTTCACACCTCCGTGAACTCCTTCGACCATAGCAGGGTTTATGTGCCTTTTTATAACTTCCTCCCAGGGTAGCCACTTCAAATTGAGAGCCGGTCCACCTCCCGTAGCTGTCTCATGTCGGCGCTGAATCCCCATCTTCTTTTTGGTCTGTCTGCGGCAATCACTGTACCGCTTCAGGCAGTTTCTGGTGATCCGGTGGTTTCCAGATACTGCAGTGACTTGTCTCGCGATGGCCTCCCAGATGTTTCACTTCGTCTTTGGTGCTGTGGTCTGTGCCCTTGGTCCATACAGAACGTCGTAGGACCTGTCGACGCAATCCACTAGGGCACAGTTTTCCGCCTCAGTGTATCTGGGTCCACACGGCTTCTTTGGTCCTGCATCTTCACCAGAGGCTTCCTCCTCCGACTGCTCCTCTGGCTGGCTTCTTGCCTTTAGGGATTAAAAAAAACAAAATACATGCATTTACTAAGATCTGTATGTACCTGTGAGTGTCATTATCCCTGGCAGTGCGCAAAGATACCTGTAGGTGTGCATGGCAGTGCGCAAACTAGGGTGTGTCAAGTTGGATGCTATTGTGTCTGCAGGTGTTGTCAGTATGTACCTGTCTAGGCTTTTTCTTTTTCTTGGACTTCTCCGGTTGGGCCCTTGACGACCGCGGCTGGTCACTGCATGCCTGGTCGGTCGTATCCTCCTCATGGGTCAGCTCCCACTCCTCATTGCTATGCAGGGAAAGTTCTTCTGAGGGGTGGGGGGAAAGGGGGGATCGGGGCTGCTTGTCTCTGGACATCTCTGTTGTAAAATGAGGGGGGAAAAAGGACAGACATTAAAAAAAAAAAAAATATATATATATTTTAACACATTCCAAAATCACATGCAACCACACATCATGCTGCCGGGAAACCAATTTCTCAAGCAGGAACCAAAAAAATAAAAAAAAGGTGGAACAGAAAATGGCTGCCACACACAAAATGGCTGCTCCAAGTACACCCAAACAAGCCAGAAAGCATCCCTGCAGATTCTGGAGGTACACTAGTGCTAAAATAGGAGGGAAAAACATGTTTGGCAAACAACCGACATGAGCCGTCGACCACATGTATGACACAAAATTGCTCAAAGTCACCCCAAACAAGCCAGAAAGCATCCCTGCACATTCTGGAGGTACACTAGTGTTAAAATAGGAGGGAAAAAACATGTTTGGCAAACAACCGACATGAGCCGTCGACCACATGTATGACACATAAATTGCTCAAAGTCACCCCAAACAAGCCAGAAAGCATCCCTGCACATTCTGGAGGTACACCAATGCAAAAGCATGACCCAAAAAGTAATTTTAAGAAAAAAAACGTGAAAAACTAACCAAAAACACAAAACACTCCAAAAAAACAGCAGCAATACATGAAGGAGCTATACACATACCTGCACACATATACATACCCCAAACACCCAATGTACACCTCATGGCAAGCCCCACTACACAAACACAGACATGCAATACAAGACCCACATGTGGTACTTACCTAATAATGTAGAAATCGCTCCAAAAATGACTCTCCTCCGGGGTAACAGGTCTCCTCCTGTCTGTCCTGGATTAAAGCCTGCTGGGTTTCAAAACGATACCACAGCAAACAAGAACCAATTTGCTAGCTCTGCACCTCCACACACCTCTCTGCAGGTTCACAAAATGGCTGCTGAGCATGCAGCAAACAAGCCCTATAAAGGGCTCAAATCGGCGGGAAGTCGAATTGAGGACGCCCACTACTCGCCTATTGGTCCGTTATTCGACTAGGGGAGTGTCGAATGCGTTTTGGATTGCATATGGTGAATTCATGGTCCCGGCGGGAGGGCTGCGGCTGTCGAGTGCGGGCAAATTTTAAAACGGGCGGGAAAAAGACGCAATTCGGTCAGAATTGCATATACCCCTAGGAGTGTTGCAAAGCCAACAACAAAAACAGCAGCTGTTGGATGGGATACAGAAATTTTGGCTAGAAGTACTCACACCTGAACATTGTAATAATTATATAAATCACCTGTATAAAGTATTACTTGTTATAGTCAAAAGAAATGGTCAAGCCACAAATATATAGTTCTGTACTGTATTTTCTGTTTAAAATTTTAAATTGGTGCATTATTAAAAATGTTTATAAAATTGCCTTTGTATGATTATTGCATAAGCTAATGTATAATAGTATACATTATACTATACAGTAGTAATGTTATTGACGTGTATGAACAGTTATTTTCAGTTTTATAAGTCCTGAATAAGAGTACTGTACATTTTTGATCAGTACAGTACATGGAATCAGATGTTGTAATAAATACTTTTTTTACATTAATATTGATGCTTTTCCAATAAATATTCCATTATAAAGTATGGTATGGTACAGTACATGAGGGTAAATGTACAGTATAATGTTCCGTTATGGGGGAGAAATACTGTAATCACTAAATGTACAGTAAATTGTTTTGTTTTTTTATTACAAACACACAAATGCATCCCAGACGGAAATCTGCTATACAGTACACAGCAGACAGCTTATGGTGACAGAACTCACTTACTGTATCCCCACCCATAGTCGTGGTATATTTTAGATAGCCTAATGAGACACTCCTGCAGCATTGCCAATGATTCATGTAAAACCTGTGTGCAAAAAGTACCTCTATTGAATGCAAAGTACAGTAACAGTACAGTATACAGTATTACCAGAGCCGTACCTGACCAACATGATGCCCAAGGCTAAATTTTGGCTGATGCCCCCTTGCACATATGCTAGTTCCGCCTCTAACCCTGCACCCCTTTCCCAGCACCATCACCCATTTTTGTACTCCTATCCCCTATATTTTAAATATGAACAGTGTGCACATTTAGTGCCAGCCCAAAACGGTGCATGTTCTTGCTGGGAAGGGGCATGGCAACACAATAATTCCCCCAGTTGAAATGACACAACACAGTACTGCAACTTTATTCACATTATGTCATGCAATAGTGTCTCTTATTCTCATTACATCATATGGTAGTACCACATTACTCCTCACAGTAGTGCCCCTTATTCACATTACACCACACCACATTGCTCTTTATTCATATTAGACCATGCAGTAGTGCACTTTTTTATGTTACGCCAGAAAATATTGTAGTACACCTTATACACATATTGCCGCACATTAGTAATGCATTTCAGATTTCAATTTTCATATTTCATTTCATAGAGCTGCAGTCACACACAGAATATAGGCATGTAGCATCTCATTTTATTCAGCAGAAGCTGATTATTCCCCGTTTGGCTAGTTTGCCGGCTCTGTATATTACAATAGAAAAAATAATAGTGTCAGTGAAAAAAACACCTCATGACAAGCTCATGTCTAGATGTACAGTAAGCAGTGATCCCTTGCCATTGGTTCTATATTAAGCCCTAATGGCTAGGGGACTTGGCCGCTCACATACTATACTGTATCACATCCCTGACTTTAATAAACCACACTGTTGCTTAAACTCCCTGTTTTGGGTCTGTACATTATACAGCATTTATTATTTGATCATTCTATGGGACCTCATTGCCTCTGTGTACAGTATTTTAGCTAGGGGATTGTGACGCTCATTCAGCATTGCCACGTAGCCTGCAAAATTTATGTCATCTCTCACTCCATATCCGAGCGCTGCCTGCCACGTGGTGGGGGTTCAGGGGCGGCGGACATTTTGCCAGTGTGCTATGCGATCGAGTCTGGTGTACCGTAATGTGCATAGATCTCGCTTATCCCTATCGCCCCTGTGTACAGTATTTTAGCTAGGGGATTGTGACGCTCCTTCGGCATTGCCCCTTGGCCTGCAAAATGTATGCCATCTCTCACTCCATATCCGAGCGCTGCCTGCCACGTGGTGGGGGTTCAGGGATAGCTGACATTTTGCCAATGTGCTATGCGATCGAGTCCTGTGTACGGTAATGTGCATAGACCTCGCTTATCCCTATCGCCCCTGTGTACAGTATTTTAGCTAGGGGATTGTGACACTCCTTCAGCATTGCCCTGTAGCCTGAAAAATCTGGGCTGTTACTTGCTCCATAGCCTAGGGCCTCCACGTGGCAAG
The DNA here is from genome assembly GCF_028390025.1 of Pseudophryne corroboree. Taxonomy (NCBI): domain Eukaryota; kingdom Metazoa; phylum Chordata; class Amphibia; order Anura; family Myobatrachidae; genus Pseudophryne; species Pseudophryne corroboree. The sequence continues at coordinate 75,762,622 of NC_086447.1, forward strand.
AAGTCACAGGCGGTAGCCATTTCTATTGAGTCTGCCCTGCTACAGAATTGTATGTGTACCGTACGGTGCATAGAACCTTAACAGTAGAACCGCTCCTGCAGTTTTGCCATGGTTTATGTGAATTAGAAAAAAAAATAAAGTGTCTGGAAAAAACTAACATGCATTCGTACTTTAGGAATCGAACTCGAGACTCTGAGTATAGGAAGCGGAACACTTCACCACTTTGCCGCAGACAGATGAATAAATCCATCGGTTTTGATTATGCTGTAATGCAGGCTTTTTCAACCAGTGTGCCCTGGCACACTAGTGTGTCGCGACCAGTTGCAAGGTGTGCCGCGGAGCCAGAGCAGCTTCCTGCACATTCAGAGTGAACTGTTTGCCCAAGTTCTTCTTAGAGGATCAGTCGTGTTCCAGCCGTGACCTTTGCCTTGAAAACGGTGTGATATCATAGGTCACGGCCGCCGCGTCTCACCACCCAGCCAGCCCACCTGCCTGCATACACATCTTCCAGTTCCCGTCTGCTTACACAGCTTTCCTTGACAACCCACATCCACACCTGACCGACTACCCGATGCTCAGTATTCGCAGAACTACACTATGAACAACCCCCGCTACTGAGGAACAGGTAGGAGGACAGCTGATAATAATATTTGTTATTTTATTTATCCTGTGCGGAACAATAGGATTTCAATAGGATTTCTGTTGGGAATAAGAATTTATGGATCTATGGGGGGAACAATGTGAATAATTCATGTGGGGAGCAATAGGATTTATGTGGGGAGAAATGTGATTGATTTATGTGTGGAGCAATAGGATTTATGTAGGGAGCAACGTGATTTATGTGGGGATCAATGTGATTGTTTTTTTCTGTGTAGGCCAATGTATGTGTGGATTTTTTCTTACTGTGAGGGCCAAAATGTGTGTTTTGTTTTTTTCCTGTGGGGAACTGATGGTGTGCCTTGGCAAGTTTAAAATATTGGAGGTCATTCCGAGTCGTTCGCTCTGTAAATTTCTTCGCATCGCAGTGAATTTCCGCTTAGTGCGCATGCGTAATGTCCGCACTGCGACTGCGCCAAGTAATTTTACAATGAAGATAGTATTTTTACTCACGGCTTTTTCTTCGCTCCGGCGATCGTAGTGTGATTGACAGGAAATGGGTGTTACTGGGCGGAAACAGGCCGTTTTAAGGGCGTGTGGGAAAAAACGCTACCGCTTCTGGGAAAAACGCGGGAGTGGCTGGAGAAATGGGGGAGTGGGCGAACGCTGGGTGTGTTTGTGACGTCAAACCAGGAACGACAAGCACTGAACTGATCGCAGATGCCGAGTAAGTCTGAAGCTACTCTGAAACTGCTAAGAAGTTTGTAATCGCAATATTGCGAATACATCGTTCGCAATTTTACTATGCCAAGATTCACTCCCAGTAGGCGGCGGCTTAGCGTGTGCAATGCTGCTAAAATCGTCTTGCGAGCGAACAACTCGGAATGAGGGCCATTGTTCGATGTGCCGCGAGTAAAAAAAGGTTTAAAATCACTGCTGTAATGGCTACGGGATTAAGACGCTAACATACTGTACAATATTCCTAATCTCAAGAGGCAATAGTGAACTTCTAAAGCGTTCATTTGTGACAGTGTACACTACTGGTTTTATGTTGTTTTGTCTGCGGGACTTGGATGCTCACATATTCATAAAGTACTGTAGATGGATCATGTACTGTATGCTGTACTATTTGCGTCTGTACCGTATATACTGTTTTAAATAATACAGCGTAATGAGTATTTACTGTATGCAGCGTAATGAGACGCCTTAGTAAAGTAGTTCTTACTATATATTTCAGTATTGTAATTTACGGGAGACCACATGCATGCGCAGTGGTGATTGTAAAAAGCGACATCTGGTGGATGATCGCAGGTATTACATGTAAAGGTAACGCCAAACGCCCAGTCTGCTCAGTGCGATTGGGCATGCCTCTCTGTGACTAGGCACGCCTCCCTGCATCCCGGTACGCTGCGTATGCCTGATCGGGACAAACGCCTCAGCCAGTCAAGATAACGGTGGCTACATCTGTACCTCAGGATGCCCTTCAGTTTATGTTATGCTCCCACCATATTCCAGCTCTTTGTTAATGATATTTTCTTCATGTGTAGTTGTCTCTTTAGATAACATTCAAAATTTTTTTAAAGATCTTAAGTCCCAACGTTAGCAGGTTAAGTTGGTACTCCACAGACAGCGAATCAACCAATTGTTCTGCAAATTAGAGAACTGCGTCTTTGAAAATTCCTCTTACCCTTCTTGGGGTACATTATTTCTGGCTCTGATCAGTCATGTGGTCACTATGCTCTAAAGTTTTTGCCGGCAGAGAACAACTACTCTATTGGTGACCAGGAGTTGCTTGCCATTAAGCTGGCAATAAATTAATGGTGACATCTTTTTGAGGGTGAAGTTCCCTGTGATTGTGTTCACCAACCACAAAAATATTCTGCACTTAAAATCTGCACAATGCCTAAAGGCCCCCATCCACTAGTGCGATATCGGCTCTTTGTATGCGATTGAGACGAACTGCTGAGAAGTATTCCATGAAAAACGTCACATCGCATGTCATTTTCATGCGATTGCGATGTAAGATGGGTTCCCACTTCCCATGTGCCTCGCATTGCAGTCGCAGATCACACGGGCTGACCATGATATTTAAATCAATCACACAAAAATAGGTTTAATAACGTTAGACCGCATGAGATAAATCACTTGTAAAAAATACACTCATGTAGCAAATTGCAAGCTCCTGGCCAGATTGTAGGAAAAATGGATCCAACTCATTGCTGAGATAAAACTTCTTAGTGGAAGGGGACCTTAAGAACCAGGAATGATCGGTAGGTGAAGTTTTTTTCCAGATTTAATTTCAAGCTGACCTGTCCAGTGATAAAAAACTGTAAATCTGATGCCTTATCTCATTCTTTGTATCCTGAAACTGAGTCCAAACCCTTGTGAGAAACCAAGTGTGGACCCAGCTACCTTTGCTTCTGTGGAGTTGTTTCCTTGTCCACCTCCGAGAAAGTCGTTTTTAGCCCTGAATTTATAGAAGAAGCTCCTTCAATAAGCTCAACCTTCTTATTTCTCTAGAGCAGAGGTTCTCAAACTCGGTCCTCAGGACCCCACACAGTGCATGTTTTGCAGGTAACCCAGCAGGTGCACAGGTGTATTAATTACTTACTGACACATTTTTAAAGGTCCACAGGTTGAGCTAATTATTTCACTTGTGATTCTGTGAGACCTGCAAAACATGCACCGTGTGGGGTCCCGAGGACCGAGTTTGAGAACCTGTGCTCTAGAGGCATACAGGAGTCCAGAAAGTTACAGTATTTAATGAATGTTCTTACTAGTGGCCTACATTGAAGTAAGATGTAAAAGAATTTGTATTATCTTGCAACAAATGTGTCAACATAAATTTCTCATCAATCATCCATGGGCAGCTCCAGTCACCTATGGGGGCAGTGTCATCAGCGGCTGGGGTGGGGCAGCGGCAGGGGGTTGGGTGTCAGCTAAGCCAAGCAGCTAAAGGACCAGGACAGTTACTAGCGGGGACAGAAGAGGAGGCAGCCAGCCGGCTGCAGTGACAAGAGAGCATGGGAAAGACAAGTAGCAGCAGTGGTGAGAGCATGCGCAAAGACAATTTCACTGTATTTTTTGCAAAAAATATAGTGAGAAATGTGTGAAGGAGATTCACCGGAACAGAGCTTTCTCGCAAGCCCTGTACCTGATGCATTCAAGTGATATTGTGAATTTTGGCAAAAATATCAAATAGAGACTTTATTAAGCTAAAAATATATATATATATTTTTTTAAATGAATAGTTTCCCGGTGACTGTCTCTTATCTCAGATAGTAGAGCAGGGTTCTGGAACAGCGGTAATAGTGGGGTGAAGTCACGGTTCTCAGGAGCTAAAAGGATGATGTCCATCCTCCACCTTGTAGCTCTTACACAGTGGAAAGATGGCACCGCACTTACAGATGGGTCCACGGTTATCTTGGCTAGTTTGCTGCACCTAGGCACAACATGGTTCATCTATTGTTCTCAGCTGCAATACAATACAGAGAACAATACAGCAGGGGATTAAGTCCGACTGCCCAGTCTCAGTTAATCCTATTAAAGGTCAAGATAAACATGGACTCATCTGTATGCAGATACACTTTAGAGAGCCATCTTGGTTAGGGAGTGAAGTTTCCCTAGAGGAGCCATTTTGTTAGAGTCTGCACAGTATACACCCTCATGTGGAACTTCCACACCCGCTTTTCTCAATAAAGTTAGGTTCCAGTAGTAAATTTACGAATTATATACAGTATAAATGAGGATTGGATTCTAGAGGGTATATTTACTAAAGTGCAGGTTTTTAGACGTTGAGATGTTGCCAATAGCAACCCATCAGAGTCTAGTTATCATTTATCTAGTACCTTCTAGAAGATAATAGCTAGAATCTGATTGGTTGCTATGGGCAACATCTCCACTTCTATATCCCACACTTTTGTAAATATACCCCCTAGGACTTCTAAAGCTCTCTGGTGTATATTTACTGTGAATCTTGTAGATAAAGCTACCCTGACTGTGACTTGTGCGTGGTCACCTAGTAGAAAGCAAACATTTGTTGAATTCACCCTTTAGTTGTCTTATTGGTTGATTTTGGATGGGATTAATTTATACTCACGTTATAAAGGGTGGGTGTAGCAGTTGTTATTATGGGTTGGTATCGAAATATCGGTGGGTGGGATTCCCGATAGTCAGAATCCCAACACTCAGAATGTCAATGGATCCCAGTAACTATTTCAACACTAACCCTACCCTACCCCTGACTCTGCCGTCCCCTCCCGCAGTCCAGCTCTGTCTCTACCCCTAGTGCCTAATCCTAACCCTAATACTCAACTTGGGTATCAGTCAGCATTGTCAGAATCAGCATTCCGGTGTCAGGAATCTGACCACTGGGATCCTAAGTGCATCCCGTCATTACTGCCTCATGGCTCTGAGGTCAGGGGGTAAAGTTACTAAAGGATCATTTAGGTAGATTTGTTCTTTTTCTGCGATATCGTGGCGAATTTTCAAATTGGAAAATTTGTGAGATCGTGTGCGATTGCAGTTTAACACCTCGCGCATAGACTTACCGCTGTGCGCGCATGCGCAGAAGTTTAGGAATTGGCAAATAGAGATTTCCACACTTCTGCGGGACTTACTGAATTAGGCCCTATGTCCAGCAATTTGGTTTAAAATTCAAACACAACTGTTAATAAATTAAACCCATAGTGTTCAATTCCCAGTCATTGCAGCTATGTGTGGAGTTTGTATAGTCTCCCCATATATGCATGGGTTCCGGGGTTTACTCCCACAGTCTAAATTTAAATTGGTAGGTTAACTGGCACTGACTGCTGACAAAAAAAATGATATATTATCACCAGCGTATACAGTATGTGTGTCCATGTGATAGATTGTAAGCTCCAATGTGACAGGAACTGATGTGGATGACTGAATCATTCTCTGTAAAGCCAGTGGCAAACGCAGGATTTGCATGGGGGGGTTTCCAGAACTGGGTGGAGCCAATCACGGGGGTGGGGACTGAGGTGACCCAGTATATGCAGGTTCCGTAAAACTAGTGAACTAGTGTGTCTGTGTGTATATATATATATATATATACACATAAATATCTACACATACATATCTACACATATATAGGGTTCACTATGGTATGCCGGCGGACGGGCTCCCGGCGACCAGCATACCGACGCCGGGAGCAAGACTGCCTGCTTACCGACAGTGTGGCGAGCGCAAATGAGCCCCTTGCGGCCTCGCTGCGCTCGCCACGCTATGGCCACGCTATTTTATTCTCCCTCCAGGGGGGTCGTGGACCCCACGAGGGAGAACAATTGTTGGTATGCCGGCTGTCGGGATCCCGGTGCAGGTATACTGTGCACCAGGATCCCGTCAGTCTGCATACTGAAGACCACCCCATATATATACCGTGTGTGTGTGTATATATATATATATATATATATATATCTCTATATATACACACACACACACACACACACACACCCACATACATATACACAGCATATTAAACATGCATATATTTATATATATACATATATACATATATACACACACATACAGTACACGTATATATACACATGTATCTATATCATGTGTGTGTGTGTGTGTGTGTGTGTGTGTGTGTGTGTGTGTGTTTATATGTATGTATGTATATACATGTTTATATATGTATGCACAAGAATATATATGTACTATAATTCAAATAAAGTAAACTTTTATTGCACTTACAAGTGCCACCAGGAAGACAGGAGGCTGCAGAGGACGCTAGACAGCCATTAATAATACTCATGCAGCTAAAAAAAAATATATATATATATTTTTTTTTTTAAGTGGAGGGGGTTTCTGGGTACTCGGAAACCCCCCAACGGTGCGCCACTGAAAACGCTACATAATATGTGTCTGTGTGCGCTGTAAAAATACCTGTTAAAAAATAAATAAATGTAATATGAAAAGTGAGAGATCAGCAGGAATACAGAGGACCCAGCACTAGGGAGAAGAGGAGGTATTGGACTGAGATGTGTTCTGGGATAGGAGGGAAGATTATGGAGTAATAATAATAAACAGGACAGAGGTGAGCTGAGTTCTGTGTGTGGGATAAAGGTGAGATACGGTACAATGTAGTAAAATCTAGTAAAGGTGAAGTGTGAAGGTGCAATGGAATGTATACAGCTGTTTCCAGTTCAAAAATAATTCCTACATTAACACATATGTAACAAATTACTGAATACACAAAGCTATAACTTAAAAATATAACAAAACTGTACCCACATGATGCAGTGTGAAAAAGATCTACTCTACATTGTGAATTTGTAAAACACTGCTGCATCATTTGGTGCAAAAGTCATAAAAAAAACAACAACAACAGTCTCTCTCCTATCTGAATTTCTTACATAGGATAGGATCAGCAAACATACACATGAATAGAAGAATTAATACATTCATTATGAATTGTACATCACATATATATGGGTGTGACATCACTGTGGGGGTATGGTCAGTGGTCTTTGAGTTGCTGTCTATGCCCCCTGTCCATCTCTCGCATCTACTCAGCAAGTGAGAGAGGGTCTCCCAAGTGCCCCGCACACCACGTGACACTGGGTACCGTGGATGGAACAACTGGAAAGCCCAAGAAAAACGGGCATGACCTGCAAAGATCGGGACAGTTGGGAGGTATATATATATATACAAACAGAAAGTTCAGCACTCACCATAGCAAGCTCACTTATCCTCACAACATCAATAAATAAATGATGGGGGTTTAGTTAGTGGATTGGCCAATGCACGGAAGCCTGCATACCGCTCGCCAAGGTACCCCACCTTCATGCAGGTCCTACACTATCACAAAGTCTCAAAAATTAAAACCTGGCAACTGTATAATATACTGCACACATGCCCACCAGGTTTAATGTGTATCTGCCATGCATCTTATTGCTTTTAAAGGTACACTAGTCACCTGACACTGGCTGATAAATTACTAAGGAGCAGCTGACACAGGTTTAGAACAAGTGAGATTACACAGGGGTGCATCAAAAGGCCTGTGACCATGGTTAATAAGAGTTAACCAAAGATTAACCCCGTCATATACAAACAAATCTAGAAAACCACAGCACTCGCCACCCCAGAAGCGGGGTGCAATATCTGCACTCCCCACTCATAGGGTGGGGTGCATGCAGCCCATGGTCACCAACCCAAATACAGTATATACAAACAGAAAGTTCAGCACTCACCATAGCAAACTCACTTATCCTCACAACATCAATAAATAAATGATGGGGTTTAGTTAGTGAATTGGCCAATGCACGGAAGCCTGCATACCGCTCGCCATGGCAGATACACATTAAACCTAGTGGGCATGTGTGCAGTATATTATGTGTGATACAGTTGCCAGGTTTTAATTTTGGAGACTTTGTGATAGTGTAGGACCTGCAAGAAGGTGGGGTACCTTGGTGAGCGGTATGCAGGCTTCCGTGCATTGGCCAATTCACTAAACTAAGCTCCCATAAATTATTTATTGATGTTGTGAGTATAAGTGAGCTTGCTATGGTGAGTGCTGAACTTTCTGTTTGTATATATTTGGGTTGGTGGCCATGGGCTGCATGCACCCCACCCTATGAGTGGTGAGTGCAGATATTGCACTCCGCTTCTGGGGTGGCGAGTGCTGTGGTTTTCTAGATGTGTTTGTGTATATATATATATATATATATATATATATATTATACACACACTGCTCAAAAAATTAAAGGAAACACTAAAATAACACACCCTAGATCTGAATGAATGAAATAATCTTTCTTAAATACTTTGTTCTTTACATAGTTGAATGTGCTGACAACAAAATCACACAAAAATTATCAATGGAAACCAAATTTATTAACCCATGGAGGTCTGGAGTTGGAGTCACACTCAAAATTAAAGTGGAAAAACACACTACAGGCTGATCCAACTTTGATGTAATGTCCTTCAAACAAGTCAAAATGAGGCTCAGTAGTGTGTGTAACCTCCACGTGCCTGTATGACCTCCCTGCAATGCCTGGGCATGCTCCTGATGAGGTGGCGGATGGTCTTCTGAGGGATCTCCTCCCAGACCTGGACTAAAGCATCCGCCAACTCCTGGACAGTCTGTGGTGGATGGAGCGAGACATGATGTCCCAGATGTGCTCAATTGGATTCAGGTCTGGAGAACGGGCGGGCCAGTCCATAGCATCAATGCCTTCGTCTTGCATGAACTGCTGACACACCCCAGCCACAAGAGGTCTAGCATTGTCTTGCATTAGGGCCAACCGCACCAGCATATGGTCTCACACGGGGTCTGAGGATCTCATCTCGGTACCTAATGGCAGTCAGGCTACCTCTGGCGAGCACATGGAGGGCTGTGCGGCCCACCAAAGAAATGCCACCCCACACCATTACTGACCCACTGCCAAACCGGTCATGCTGGAGGATGTTGCAGGCAGCAGAACGTTCTCCTTGCTGTCTCCAGACTCTGTCACGTCACGGGACATTTACGCTCCATGCCCGTGACGTGCGTTCGGAGGCCCTCTCTTCCTGCCCATGGAACGCAGGCCTCTTCCTGCGTTGCACATGAGATTAAGTTCCACACAGTATTTCCTTCTATTTCCGGGCACTATAGAGGCCGGGACCGGATATCCGCTGGAAGTTGTCTGCGTTCCAAAGGGCCGGAATGCAAATGACTAATTTTATAAGAATATTTCATGTTTTAAAGTTATCCTTTCAGGTATTAACATACAGTTGTATTCTTGTAAAACACCTATCACAGTTATATCCCAGTATAAGGGATTTAGATACTGGTTTTTGAGCTAATTACCTTTCCCCGCCCCCTAAGGGGGTGGATCTATAGCTTAAAGTATATATAGATACCATTTGCAATAAACATTTACCTTGATAAAGACTGCTTTTCGAAACGCGTTGGTTTTACTGCTGGAGGACATATGATTTTGGAGGGGTTCAGTCCCTGGAAGCGTGACAGTCCGGACCTTATCTCCATCCAGATTCTGTTTCATTTTACCATCTGCCCCCCAAAGTTCATTGTGTCTCCCTTTTTATAACTCACATTACTTAGGATGTGACCTTCTTTTATTTGTTTGTATCATTAAAACCTTTTAACCCACTTTCTGGATCAACCCCTCCTGATTTATTCATAAGATATTCAGAGGAAAAATATAGGAAGGGATTAGCGAAAAGGAGGGGTCTGAAAGGAACCTCCATATACCTTGTGTCCCTACACCGGCCAGTGTATACCCTACCATTGGTTCCTTGTTTCTGCTTGCCTTTGTGGGTGCCACGAGAAAAGCTCCAAAGAGGGGACCACTGGAACAAGATACACTGCAGGAAGGCTAACGCTGACCATTAGATAATAGAAGCCATAAGGGAGAGAAGATTGTAAAGATACCTTTATGAGCACGGTTCACCACCTGCCTGATGTGAGTAGGGTACGCTTAACCCAGAAATACTTCCTTCCACTTCTCCTACTTCCTCCATCTGTTAAAGATACCTTTATATAAAGATCCACACACGTTTCCACGTAAGTTTGGTACGTTGGGAATCCTTCCACTACCCATATAGTTCCAAGTTTCCCCCTCCATTCATCTTCCACACACTAGTTGGGATATACTATACCATTGGTCTTTTTATTGTCTATATTTTCGGTTCCACATGGGAGGATACACACCACCATGAAGAAATCCATCCAAACATACTCCACCTAGACGAGACCTCAACTGGAAAAGAAACCTTTATGAGCACTGATTAACCTCCCCCAACGTGAGTACGGTGTGTACCCCGTGGAACTTTTTCTTGTCCTTAAGAACGCTCCTTTTTGATGATCACCCACCCCACAGGGTTTTCATCGCTTTGAACATTGACTCATTCACTTCATAATTTTATTTTATCATTGTGTTGTCTATACAAACGTTAAATTGTTTATTTTCTGTATTGTGTTGGATAGCGCGTAAAGGTGTTAGCATTTTTATTCTCACATGTCTGTCACATGTGCTCAGTGAGAACCTGCTTTCATCTGTGAAGAGCAGAGGGCGCCAGTGGCGCATTTGACAATCTTGGTGTTCTCTGGCAAATGCCAAACGTCCAGCACGGTGTTGGGCTGTAAGCAAAACCCCCACCTGTAGACGTCGTGCCCTCATACCACCCTCATGGAGTCTGTTTCTAATTGTTTGAGTAGACACATACACATTTGTGGCTTGCTGGAGGTCATTTTGCAGGGCTCTGGCAGTGCTCCTCCTGTTCCTCCTTGCACAAAGGCGGAGGTAGCGGTCCTGCTGCTTGGTTGTTGCCCTCCTACGGCCTCCTCCGCGTCTCCTGATGTACTGGCCTGTCTCCTGATAGCGCCTCCATGCTCTGGACACTACGCTGACAGACACAGCAAACCTTCTTGCCACAGCTCGCATTGATTTCTCATCCTGGATGAGCTGCACTACCTAAGCCACTTGTGTGGGTTGTAGACTCCGTCTCATGCTACCACTAGAGTGAAAGAATCGCCAGCTTTCAAAAGTGACCAAAACATCAGCCAGAAAGCATAGGAGCTGAGAAGTGGTCTGTGGTCACCACCTGCAAAACAACTTGCTAATTGCCTATAATTTCCACCTGTTGTTTATTCCATTTGCACAACAGCATGTGAAATTGATTATCAATCAGTGTTGCTTCCTAAGTGGACAGTTTGATTTCACAGAAGTGTGATTGACTTGGAGTTACATTGTGTTGTTTAAGTGTTCCCTTTATTTTTTTGAGCAGTGTACATACATATATATATATATATATATATATATATATATATAGTAAAACGAATGCCTGCACGTTTCATGAAAAGGGTACACACATGAGTATTGAGAGTCCCTCTTATTGAGAGTGAACACTATGTAGAGAGATTGCTATACTAACACAACAGGAGATAAAGGGGCTCATAGCGGAGAATATGACAAAATAGGAGAAAAGCATCGAGGGACTTTTCACCTGTTTTTTTCCTGTTTTGGGATCATGTTGGCTTTGATTCCACAGTAGGTTTTTCAGAGTTGTTCCACCAAAGAGAAGGTTTCCTGCCCTAGTGTCCCCTGTTTCCCATCACCCAATCTACTCCCCCGATCTCCCTTGTCCCTCTCTCTCCCCACCAGTCCATGTTAGGCGTGTTGCCTTTGCTTTTGTGGTGACTTGCTAATGTGTTTATTGTGGCCCTGACTTTGTTCCTTTCAGGTGCCATGTGTGATTACAAAACTGTTCAGGTATTTGGACGCTATGTCCTCTTTTGCCTCAGACACGGTTACATTCTTGGGTACATATGGGTTCAGATGGCATGGCTTTCGGGGTCTTTGTAGGGACACCTTTAAAGATAGCCTACTGGCAATGGCCATGCAGTTTGGGATCCCCATACAGTAGTTCTGGAAGTTCACATAGGTGTCACTGACTTGCGTAAGATAACATTATTGACTTGAGAGTAATCATAAACTGACTGATGTAAATGTGGCCTTGATCTACACTGTTGTGGGTATTATTATTCCTCAACATTCATGGCATGGCCATCAAGTAGGAGGGCTTCTAGCATCTAGGGTAGGTTTGTGGACCGGCATGATCATATTTCCTTCTCAATGCGGGATTTTCTTAGGGTTTTAGTTTGATAGTTGTGCTAGGTGGTGACCATGCTGTGGATCTTAGAGAAAGTCTTGCATGGTGCTGGTCAGGGGCAGAAGATTTTGTGATGTATAACTGGTATACTGCCCTTCACAGAATTGCTTGGCTGATATCTCAAATCCAGGAGTTAGTGACAGCATCCTGCTTGGTAGGTCATCATTTTAGGCATGATATGGAGGAGTAAGGAAAAGCATGTTGATAGGCAACAGGAACTGGTCACTGCCCCCTTTTCTTTATACATTTGCGTCTTCTGCTTCATTGTTGGCCCTGATACATATCTCCCAACTGTCCCGCATTTGGAGGAACAGTCCTGATTTTCAGGGACTGTCCCTCCATCTCACCAGAGCAGCAGAGTACCGTGTGCATTCACAGCAGAACAGCGGGTGATCAGATGCCTAGTGCATGCGGGAGTTGGGAGTTATGATGCTGCTGTTCTCCCATCCCCCTTTTACTTGCCACCATACAATTTTCTTATTCTGGTTATATTTATGAATAAATTGATGTCCATTGCATCTTTATTATGCCACATTGCAATTAAGTATGTGACGATATGACTGAGGTTTTATAGCTGGGAAGGAATTTAACAGTACAGCATTGTTATTAAACACTGCATTATTAACATTTATTATTATTACATTTATTTATAGGGCGCCACAAGTGTTTTGCAGTGACTTACAAAGGACAGTACAGGGAGATGAAACTTAGCATGACAGTAAATGAATAACAAAAATAAAGTACAGGTAACAAAGAGCACCGCAATTCTTAAAACATAATACGGCTTAGATGTAAGTAGCGAGGGAGTAATCATTGTACTACTTGGGGCTGGCGGCCATAGTTAGAGAGGAGCCTTTACCAGTAGGAGAAAAAGCAGGTAAAGCTGGTTGCTGAGTGAAATGTGTTGAGAAGAGGGCTTAGACAACAAGAGGAAAGAGGGCCCTGCTCTGAAGAGCTAAAAATCTAGTGGGGGAGGGGCGACAGACAGATGACATGAGATGCATGCAAGCGGAAGGAAACCTGATGGCAGTATGCAAGCAAAGCAGAGATGTTCAAGGCATGGGGCAGGGGGATGGAGAAGCAGCCTCAGGACTAGGTTATGCATCGGAGGGCATCGGAGTCTTTTATATATTTATATATTTATATATTTTGAATCTCATGATTGGACAGTCAATCTAGAGGGCTATACACTGTTTAGGAGAGACAGACTAAATAAAAAGGGTGGAAGGGTGTGTCTTTACGTAAAGCCGTTTTTAAAACTTAATATATGGGAAGATATTCAGGAGGGGACTGTAGACACTGTCGAGACATTATGGGTAGAAATTGCATGCGGGGAAAAAGGAATAAAAAAGTTAGTATTGGGTGCATGCTATAGGCCGCCTGGTATCAACGCATCTGATGATAAATTGTTACTAAAGCAAATTGAAAGAGCAGCAGGAGTAGGAGACATAGTAGTGATGGGAGATTTTAACTATCCAGAGATAAACTGGAATAACGATTCATGTGATACTGCTAGGGGTAATATGTTTTTAAACACACTTAATGATAACTACTTAGTCCAACTAATTGAGGAACCAACTAGGTACAATGCAATCCTAGACCTGGTATTAACAAACAATGGGGATTTGGTATCAGGTATTATAGTAGGGGAACCCATAGGAAACAGCGACCACAATATGGTCACATTCAATATCAGTTTCTATAAACAGCCCTATACTGGCTCAACTAGGACTTTAAACTTTAGCAAAGCAAATTTTGAAAAGATGAGGGTATTTTTCAGGGATATTGAATGGGAAGGTTTGTTTTTAGGAAAAAATACTACGGATAAATGGGAGGTACTAAATTTCCTGCTAGCTAAAAATACACTCAAATGTATTCCTATGAGTAGCAAAAAAAGGAATAAAAATCATAAACCGTTGTGGCTTAACAAAAAGATTAAGGAATTTATGGGCAAGAAAAGGCGAGCATTTAAAAAATACAAATCTGACGGGGAAGCAGAGTCATTTCAGCACTATAAGGAATGTAACAAAATTTGCTAAAAGGAAATAAGAGCGGCTAAAGTAGAAACTAAAAAACTAGTAGCAAAGGAAAGCAAAGCGAATCCCAAAAAAATCTTTAAATACATTAATAGCAAGAGATTAAAGAAGGAGAGTATAGGCCCTTTAAAAGACAAGTTGGGAGTCTTAAGCAAAAATGATAATGACATAGCGGGCACACTAAATGAGTTTTTTTCAACAGTATTCACTCGAGAGGACCCAATTCAGGGACAAACACACAATCTCAATAATGAGAATGTCACACTGATAGGTACTTATTTAAGCGAGGAAGTAGTCTGTGACCGATAAAACATTTAAAGATTAATAAATCACCAGGGCCCGATGGTATTCATCCAAGGGTTCTAATGGAGCTTCACTCTGAAGTGGCAAAACCGCTATCTTTGATCTTTAAGGATTCAGTTATATCTGGTATGGTTCCCAAAGACTGGCGTATAGCGGAAGTAGTGCCTATATTCAAAAAGGGAAGTAAAGCTGAACCAGGTAATTATAGACCAGTTAGTCTTACATCTATAGTGGGGAAAGTATTGGAAGGTATTCTAAGAGATAGTATTCAGAAGTTCCTTGAAACCAATAAGGTCATTAAAAGGAATCAACATGTGTTTATGAAGGACAGATCCTGTCAAACCAACTTACTTGGCTTTTATGAAACAGTAAGCGCAAACCTAGATCAGGGTAAAGACGCGGATGTAATCTTTTTAGACTTTGCCAAAGTGTTCGATACTGTACCACACATGAGACTTATCTACAAGCTACAAGAATCAGGGCTAGGTAGCACAATATGCACTTGGGTCAAAAACTGGTTAGATAATAGGAAGAATACAAGGGAATAAACAGAAAAAGACACCTGTCCTTATCTGTTATTCTTCCGGCGCTGATAACAATTAGTAATTAATTACATAAAGTGCATCAATAGCAGCTGAGTAGGACAACTTGCTAGGTTGCCAATTAATTGGAAAACAAGAAAAGAATTGTATACTCTGCGCTATATAACCACTATATCAGATTGAACTATAGTGTGCAGTCTGTCATATAGAATAATTGACTCAGTAGAACTGTGAAAGTATAACAATAAATTCTTTATCTAATATTAAAAAGCAGTATACATTTTGTACAGAATAAGCAGCATGTATTAAACAACAATTAATCTATAATCACAATTAATATAGCATATAATGAGATAAAATATCTTTGTTGTATTACTAAAAAGATGATGAATGAAAGTACACTGGCGTCCCAGTGATTAATAAATGTCTCGTAAAAAATAATCACAGCTTTATTTAATAATGAGCTTTTGTGTATATTGAGGTATATTTACCCATGTGCAGATTTCTGAGAGTATGGATAAACCGGATCCGTTAATATATATGTGCACATCAATGGGTATGCAGTTTAATTAAACTGATTAAAGCTGGTTTTGAACAGGCCGTATATTTTTCACGGCTACATTCCGGATAGATATAGTTCTTATTAACCTGTGTGAAGATCTCCAAAGAACCCACCTCCTCAAACCGGGTGTTAGACCTCACTGCAGAGGCCAGTAGCAGTCACTCGGTACGGGAGAGCGGAAAGCTGGACGTCTGTGGTAATGGCAATCTCCTCAAGCCGGGTGTTAGACCTTAATGCAGCGGCCAATATCACTCACTCGGTACAGGTAGGAAGAGAACCTGACGTCTGCAGCACAGCACTTGGACGGATGTCAGCGTCCTCGCCGAGAGCCGCTGGCCGGAGTGCCCGGCGTGTAACCAAGCCGTAATGGGATGTAGCTGTGGAGATCGTTGGCTGTGAGACAGTTTAGCAAGATGGGTCAGCAGGTAGTGCCGAACAGCTGAACTTCGGAAAGTGGGCGTCAACGCGTTTCGTCTCCTTGGCAACCGGAGACTTCCTCAGGACGAAAGATAATAGGAAGCAGCGCGTTGTGGTTAATGGATCTTTTTCAACTTGGACTGAAGTGCTAAGTGGTGTGCCGCAAGGCTCAGTATTAGGACCGCTATTGTTCAATATTTTCATTAACGACCTAACAGAAGGTCTAGAGAGCATGGTGTAAATATTTGCAGATGATACCAAATTGTGTAAGGCTATAAATACAGAGGAGGATGCCGAGTCTCTTCAGAACGACTTAGTTTGAATTAGAAGCATGGGCAGCCAAATGGAGAATGCGCTTCAACACAGACAAGTGTAAGGTAATGCACTGTGGTAACAAGAACAAAAATTACACCTACCTACTAAATGGGGTAAAATTAGGGGATTCTGTACTGGAAAAGGACTTAAGTGTCCTCATAGATAGCAAGCTAAGCAGTAGTACCCAAAGTAGGACTGCAGCAAAGAAGGCTAATAAGATATTAGCATGCATAAAACGGGGTATTGATGCTAGGGATGAGAGTATTATACTCCCGTTATATAAATCACTAGTGAGGCCACACCTTGAATACTGTGTACAATTCTGGGCACCGTACTACAAAAAGGATATCCTGGAGCTTGAAAAGGTACAGAGGCGGGCGACCAAACTAATTAAGGGCATGGAGACGATGGAATACAAGGAAAGGCTTGAAAGACTAGGCATGTTTACATTGGAAAAGCGGAGACTACGAGGGGATATGATCAACATCTACAAATATATAAGGGGACAATAGACAGAGCTTGCGCGGGACCTGCTTTTGGTTAGATCAACACAGATGACTCGTGGACACTCGCTCAGGTTAGAGGAGAGGAGATTCCGCACAATACGGCGTAAAGGCTTTTTCACGGTAAGGACAATACATGTTTGGAATTCTCTGCCCGAGGGAGTTGTAATGGTGGAATCTGTCAACACCTTTAAGAATGGGTTAGATAAATTCCTAATGGATAAGGATATCCAGGGGTATGGTGCATAGTCATGCATTATAGTTACTATAAATAGGGATAAAATGTAACGGCTGACAGCATCATCAGTCAGAAATTTTAGTCAAATCATCATGCATAGGAGACCACAAATAGGTTGAACTCGATGGATAATTGTCTTTTTTCAACCTCAGATACTATGTTACTATGTTACTATGTTAGGTGGGTTTTCAGTGCCCGTTTGATGCTTTGCAAGGTCGGGGAGAGTCTAATGGAGCGGGGGAGCGCATTCCGCTGAAGGGGTGCAGCACGGGCAAAATCTAGAACTCGTGCATGGGAAGCAGTGACCAAGGCAGAGGAGAGGCAATGGTCATAGGCCGACCGTAGTGGGTGGAAGGGAGAGGAGGTTGGAGATGTAGGGAGCAGTGGAATAAGAGATGGCCTTGTATGTGAAGGGGAGGAGTTTAAAGAGGATTCTGTAGGGGAATTGGAGCCAGTGTAGATTTTGTCGAAGGGGAGTGGCAGATGTGGAGTGGTGGGAGAGGAAAATGAGCCTAGCTGCGGAGTTGAGGACAGATTGGAGGGGAGAAAGATGGGAGCAAGTGAGGTCAGTGAGGAGAACATTGCAGTAGTCGAGTCGTGAGATGACCAGTGAGTGGATGATAAGTTTTGTTGAACTCTGGGAGAGAAATGGCCGGATGTGAGCAATGTTGCGTAGCTGGAACTGACAGGATTGCCCCAGAGATTGGATGTAGGGTGCAAAGGAGAGGGAGAAGTCAAGAGTGAATATTGAGGGAATGATGCCGGTAGAGAGCGATAGGTTAAAGAGGTGAGCAAGGTGGGAGCAGGCAGTGGGGGGGGGGGGGGGGAGCGGAGAAGACGGGAGGGGAGGGGGTCCAGGGGGCAGGTTGAGGGGGGGAGGATAAGATGAGAGAGTGGACTTCCTTTTCTGAGGTGGGATGGAAGCAGGACAGGGTGGGATAGATGGAGGAGAGGGATGATGTGGGTAGGGGGGCAGCAGAGAGGGGGGCAGCAGAGGGGTGGCGGGAGGAGATTTCATTTTGGATATCCTCAATTTTGGAGATGAAGTAGGAGGCAAAGTCAGTGGCAGTAAGGGAGGAGTGGAGGGGATGAGGAGGGGGGTAAAGGAGAGTGTTGAAAGTTTCAAAGAGTCAGCGTGGACTGGAGGACTGAGAAGAGATGAGTGCTTGGAAAAAGGATTGCTTGGCGAGAGAAAGAGCAGAGCTGTAGGAGGAGAGAATAAACTTGAAATGGAGGAGGTCCGCCAGAGAGTGAGATCTCCTCCAGGAGCGTTCTGCGGAGCGTGAACATTTTTGTAGAAATTGTGTAGTTTGGTGTGCCAGGGTTGGGGTTTGGAGCGGCAGAGGGGGACAAAGGAGAGGGGGGCCACAGAGTCAAGAGCAGCGGTAAGGAAAGAGAAATAGAAGGAGGCTGTCTGGTTGGGACAAGTCATAGGGGAAAAAGGAGAGAGGAAGGTCTCGAGGGAGGACAGGATAGCGGGGTTGAGAGACCCGAGAATGGGTCTGGTGATGGTGGGTCTGGGCATGGAGAGGAGAGGGGAAGATGAGAGGGTGAAAGAAAGTAGATGGTGGTCAGAGAGAGGGAAGGAAGAGTTTGTGAAATCAGAGAGATCACATCGGTGGGTAAAGACAAGGTCGAGGGAGTGACCGAGATTTTGAGTAGGGGTGGAGGACAATTGAGAAAGTCCAAAGGAGGTGGAAAGGGCAAGAAGATTAGTGGAAGCTTCATTAGTGATGATGATAGGGATGTTAAAGTCACCGAGTATGATAGAGGGGAGGTCGGAGGAGAGAAAGTGGGGAAGCCAGGCAGCAAAGTTGTCAAAAAAAGGTGAACAGCAGCCAGGGGGGCTGTAGATCACTGCCACATGGAGGTGAATGGGGTAGAAGGGGCAGATAGTGTGGACCTCAAAGGTGGAGGAAGTGAGAGAGAGCTCAGGTGGGATGACATGAAAGGTGCAGTTTGGGGAGAGAAGGATGCCCACGATTTCACCCTGGCAGCCATCAGCTCTGACCGTGTGGGTGAAGGAGAGGCCTCCATACGAGAGGGCAGCAGGGGAGGTGGTGTCAGAGGAGAAGAGCCAGGTTTCAGTGATTTGCAAAAAGGTTAAAAGAGTGGCAGATGAAGAGCTTGTGGATAGTTGGTTGCTTGTTGCAGATAGATCTAGCATTCCACAGTGCACAGGAGAAGGGACAAGGGAGATGGGGATCAGGTTGGCTGGGTTCTGAATGCGTGTGGGCGGTCTGGAAATTGGAAGGGGGGGGGGGGGTGACCTAGCTGTGAGGATTGGTATGGGACAGGATTGAGGAGCCATAATTCCAGTACAGTAGTGTTGTTCAGAGGAATAATATAGAATGTAGTGGGTGTAATATAGAATGAACAATGAGAAGGGGGTGTAGTAAAAGCAAAGACAGTGTAAACCGCTTTTTTGGTAAATAATGGAAGGAACAGAAAGCTGAGAATGTTACACAGTGGTTGTAGAGAGTATAAATGAGGTGCAGAACGCAATGTGTGAGAGCAGTATGGCTGTTACTTAATCAGACAGGGAGGTCAGTGTCCAGGCTGTGCAGTCTGCAGGCGTTGGTTGTACTGGATTAGGGTGGCACTCATTCCGAGTTGTTCGCTCGCAAGCTGCTTTTAGCAGCTTTGCACACGCTAAGCCGCTGCCTACTGGGAGTGAATCTTAGCATAGTAAAATTGCGAATGAAAGATTAGCAAAATTGCGAATAGACACTTCTTAGCAGTTTCTGAGTAGCTCCACACTTACTCGGCATCTGCGATCAGTTCAGTCAGTTTAGTTCCTGGTTTGACGTCACAAACACACCCAGCGTTCGCACAGACACTCCCCCGTTTCTCCAGCCACTCCCGCGTTTTTCCCAGGAACGGCTGCATTTTTTCGCACACACCCATAAAACGGCCTATTTCCGCCCAGAAACACCCACTTCCTGTCAATTACATTACGATCACCAGAACGAAGAAAAAACCTCGTAATGCTGTGAGTAAAATACCTAACTGCATAGCATATTTACTTGGCGCAGTCGCACTGCGGACATTGCGCATGCGCATTAGCGACTAATCGCTCTGTTGTGAAAGAAAAATAACGAGCGAACAACTCGGAATGACCACCTAGGTTACTCTCTGTAGGCTGTTGATTGCAGGTGGGGAAGATAGTCTGCTGTCCTTCTGTTTCTCTTCTGTTTATCTCCAAGTATCTCCAAAGGTCATTGTTATTCCTAGTGTTTGTATGTGTCTAGTGTGGGGAGGAGTCATTTGGACTTTATATAGACCTTTGTGAGTCAGATGTGTTGCAATAGAATGGATTAAATATTAACCAGGTGTCTAAAAGCAGACACACACATACTGTACATACACACAAACACACAACTCACTGCAGCCGTACAGGAGAGAGAAGAGAGAACCAGCACACAGTCTAATCTCCGCAGGACTCAAGGTAAGCAATAAATTCTCTGGATTCTCATAAAACATTTTGCCTTACCTTATACTGTAAAATGCCAGTGTGCATCTGATTTACAGACACTTCAATGTAACCAGGGCTGCCATCAGAAATTGTGGAGTCTGAGACTGACAAAATAGACAGGGCCCTTCCTCCCAACAAAAAAGATTCTGCCGCCACACTCTACCCCTAGGTAATGCCATACATTGTCATGTTACATACTGTATAGATGGGAGCATTGCAGACCTACAGGTACGGGTCACAGAAAGCTGATACGCAGGGAAAGATTGTTTTAAGAATTCCTCCCTGTGCATCAGTCCGCTGTTGTTTCACAGCCTGGTGCAGCTCTCCTGGTATTGGCGGTAGGAGCCAGGGGTGGGCCCCCCACTCTGTATGGGCCCAGGTCACCAGTACCAACACCAGCACCAGTACACCGCCCCCCCCTTGATGACTGCCCTAAATGTAACTATACAGAATGCACCTGTATATACCAATCACTATACAGTTTGCTGAAATGAGTATATCAGATTAGTTAAAACATGTAAATGGTTATCAGGATTTTAGGTTGTGTGTCTAACATCTGTCTCTGGGTCTGATTCTTATTTGGCAATACATAGGCTTACCATACTATCCCTTCAGATGAAATTGTTACTTGTGGACAGCAAAGAAACTAGTTAAGGAAACCTGTTTGGTCATCAATTTCCCTGGTGCTGCTACCACTTGAACCATACCTGCCAACATGATCACCTCCAGGAGGGACAGAATACTCTGTTTCTGGACTACCCTCTAAACGTATGATTGCCATCACCTGTGCTGAAACACCTTTCTTATCCATTACCTGTTCAACACAGGTGCCGGCAATCATAGAGAAAGAGAAAAGTTCAGAAGCAGAGCATTATGTCCCTCCTGGAAAGGGTCATGTTGGGAGGTATGCTTGAGAACAAGGGTGGTCATTCCGAGTTGATCGCTCGCTAGCAGTTTTTAGAAGCCGTGCAAATGCTATGCCGCCGCCCACTGGGAGTGTGTTTTAGTATAGCAGAAGTGCGAACGAAAGGATCGCAGAGCGGCTACAAAGTTTTTTTGTGCAGTTTCAGCGTAGCTCTAAACTTACTCAGCGCCTGCGATCACTTCAGACTGTTCAGTTCCTGTTTTGACGTCACAAAACACGCCCTGCGTTCGCCCAGCCACGCCTGTGTTTTTCCTGGCACGCCTGCGTTTTTCCGAACAGTCCCTGAAAACGGTCAGTTGACACCCAGAAATGCCCTCTTCCTGTCAATCACTCTGCGGTCAGCAGTGCGACTGAAAAGCTTCGCTAGACCTTGTGTGAAACTACATCGGCCGTTGTGAAAGTACGTCGCGCGTGCGCATTGCGCCGCATACGCATGCGCAGAAGTGCAGTTTTTTGCCACAGCGAACGAATGCAGCTAGCGATCAACTCGGAATGACCACCCATATACGGACTGCTGCGTTTTCCCTCATTTCAGTGCCCAGTGTGAATTGGAGCATCAACGCCAGACTACTCAGCTGGTGATATCGCTTCCGGCTGCTCATAACGGACCACTGGTGCATTTTGAGCCTGGTATAAGGAATATGGCTTTTGTATCTGCCTATATGAGTTGGGTATGGGTTACAGGTGTTCAGCATCCCGACGCTGGGATCCCGGCCGCAGAATGCCGACGGGGGTGGGCGAGCACAACAAAGCTCCTTGCAGGCTTGCTGCACTCCTGACTGCCGGTCACATAACTTCATCCCACCTATATAAATAAACTGCGCTCAGACACTGGATGGTGAGCTAAGTACAGCTGCATTATACTGGAGGTTGAGCATGATGCAAACTGCCCTATTTACTGTATATATGCCACTTAATAATAAGGACAAACAATTGGACTGTGAAATTGTTTGTTTCCAGGGAATTGATATATACATGCAATAATTGTATTGTGATGGAATTTGATCTACTAATATATTGATATTAAATAATAGCATTTTAATATGGTAAACCCTTTTATAGTGCTGCACTATATAATAATATATTGCTATTTTACAAGTATTGTAATAACTGCTCAATATTTAACTGACAGAATTTTTATGTTCCTGTTTTTCTATGTTTGCTACATTTTAGTAATACATTCTTACTTATTTATATTGAAACAATCTGGGTGAGGAATTAAACTTTTAAGGTTCCTGTGATTTAACACAATATTCAGCAGATAAAAAAAACCTTTGTATTGAAACCACACATCCCATACAGTTTTCTCCTTGTTCCTACTCACTAATATACCCCTACCATATTCCCCCCCATATCCCCCCCCCATTTATTACAATACCGCATCATAGCAGATAATGGGGGTCATTCCGAGTTGTTCGCTCGTTGCCGATTTTCGCAATACTGCGATTAGTCGCTTACTGCGCATGCGCATGGTACGCAAAGAGCATGCGCTTAGTTATTTTACTAAAAACTTAGCTGTTTTGATGTGGCTTCTGCGGCGCTTTTCCGTTGCACTGGTGTTCGGTAAATGATTGACAGGAAAGGGGTGTTTCAGGGCGGCAACTCAGCGTTTTCCCAGCGTTGGCTAAGAAACGCGGGAGTGTCTGGAGAAACGGGGGAGTGGCGTGTATGTGACGTCAAACCAGGAACGAAACGGGCTGAGCTGATCGCAGTGTAGGAGTAAGTCTCGAGCTACTCAGAAACTGCTGAGAATTTTCTATTCGCAATTCTGCTAATCTTTCGTTCGCAATTCTGCTAAGCTAAGATACACTCCCAGAGGGCGGCGGCCTAGCGTGTGCAATGCTGCTAAAATCAGCTAGCGAGCGAACAACTCGGAGTGAGGGCCCATATCACATATTTACTTTTCTTTCAAAGGATTGTGTATAAGGCTGGATACAGCATCCCAATGTTTGTAAATAATAATTTTTACCATTGCTCATTGGAAATTGTTGGAATTTTTTATTTTTTTATTTCTTAGATTACAGAAGATCTTCTCTTTTTAAATTATCTACTTTATTTTTTGCATTTTCCAGTTTTGGTCTTTATAATTCTTTTGAAGTCCTCACTCATACATTCTACCTGATCTTTTATTTTATTTTTTCATTGATCTCAAACTCAGTACATACATTATTCTTTTTAACTACAGTGCCCAGCTGCATAGTGCTGATCCTCTTCATAGGAAAGAGTGGACCTGGTCATCTACAGTACAGTATATTTTCGTTGTCTCTATTTTAAAATTTCTGCAAAAACCTTAATACTAAATAATCATCTTATAAGAAATTTGATATTTCCCGCAGAATCCCCAGAAATTATTTAGCCGCCAGTAACGCGTATGTATTCTGAGCTTATACTCTGTAGCTTTTCTCAATGTGTCATGGACTCGGCGACTCTGCCTCACCAGGGATCTTTCTTGCAGAAAATATGCACCTTAATTCCATGTATGAAACAACTGGGAGTGCCAAAACTACTTTGCTAGATTACGCTGATCAATTTGAAGTGCGACATTTGTACATCTGTGTCGACTGAGTCTCAATCGATACAAAAAGGGCTCCAATGGCTCCATCTTTTTCTCACGCCAAGTTCCATTGTGCTTAATCTGTTAGTTTTAGGTGTGTAAAACCAATTCCTGTGCTGCTAATGTCACAGCCCAGTGTCTCTGGTACACAGGCTGTCTTGCACCGTATGGCATATATAGACACAAGGTTTATAAAGCATAGGCAAACGCAGGGGGTGTGTGGGGGGGTGGGGGGGGTTCCGGTTGCCCGAAACCTGCCTCCTCTTGGCAAGTGGTTTACATGATGACAACAATAGCAATGGTATACTATATAATACAATTACTAGAGTACTAGAGCTGCCACAACATCATGCAGTTTAAGGGACATGACCAGTGGCAGCAGCTTCTTCTACCAAGTTTGCTGTGTATGTGGATCTGAGTCCTCAATCTGTGCATTAGACCAGAGAGCAGCTACCAGGAAGAAGAGACAGGAGCCTTACAATGAGGTGGAAGAATGTGTGCTTAGAAAGTGCAGTACTCTGCATCTATAGTGTTCAAGATTAATACTGTTTTCCATACAGTATGCACTGCAGTGTATAAAAAGACCAATGTTTACATTAATGTCCATGGTCGTTACTAGGGTTCTTCTACGGCTCCCCCAGACTCCTGCACTTGCCCCAGTGTTCTACAGAGTGGGATATTATGGACTATATTTGGAAACCCCCCTCTAGAAATCCTGCGTTTTCCACTGTAAAGATACATCAGGATTTTGCTGGACGAGTTATTCTCAGTAACTGCCAAGTCTAAATGATGGAAGGATGAGTCAGTGAGGAGACAGATTAAAGAGGCATTTGGATTCCAAATTTTGTTTAGGTAGCAATGGTACATTGGAGGGTGGTGGTGGGGGAGGGGGGTCTCTGAGTAGACAGAAACTACCCATGATGCATCAACATTGATTTTTTTATTGCTGATTTATGGACAGCGATCGTAGGCCTGCCCTCTCGTAGTATTAGGCCATGCCCCTCCTCCCTTCCTCCACAGCATTTTGCAACAATTTGATGGCCTGTGAGGAGGAGGGGGCCGAACCAAAATTCAACCAAACCATACATTCAGTCATTATATACGGTTGATACGAATCAGGCAAAGTTGAGGTACTGTTCAGCAAGCTACAGAGGAGCCATGTTCCGATAAGTAGTTCTTCACTTTCTCTAATCCCTAACTCTTCCTCTAGACCCTCTAGTGTCTAACCCTAAATGCCCTTCCTCCCCTGCAGCCTAACCCTAATCCTCAGACTGTCAGCATTTCACATGGCGACGTGTCATATGTCGAAACTGTGAACTTGTTGACAGTTTGCGGATGTGTTGATGTGGTGTCTGGCAACAGTTTGACCTTAACTGACATTTTGGGGGGAATTCAAATTGTTTGAAAAGTTGGTTGGGTGTCTTTTTTTCCTGTTTATTAGATAGGACAAAAGTCACCCAAATGACTTTTCAAATAATTGGATATCCCCCTTTGAATGTTGATAGGGTTACTAATGACCTTCTGATTCAATGCAAAACCACACACACATATAATATTATATAGAACCCCCCCCCTTACATATCCTGAGTTTGCCCCTGGGTAGAGCACCCATATTCTGGTCAAACTCTGCATATGTCTCAGAGGATACTTTAGCTCTACGGAAGTTCTTAATACCTAATATAACATTTTGTGAACAGCGGCTCAACTACAGTTAAATGCACTGAAAGTACAAGTGACAGGATTGGCTATAATATTACTTATCTATGAAAAGTTACATAGAAATCCCAATAGACTCTGATCCCATACAACAATGTTACTTGCATTAAGGTCCATCCACAACCTTCCAGTTTCCTCTACATGTCCCTTGTGGTAAGACCAGAAAGAGGACAGAAGAAAGAACTTTGTGTATTGCTTGTACTCTATATAGACAAAGACATTTATAACAAACTACCTATGTTTTATCTCTCTTTTACAGTAGACTCTGTTCGCCATGGACCCTGTCACAGTTCTTCTGTCCGCTGTGGTCATCATATACTTGGCCTATGTTTATAACAATCAGAAACAACACAAGTACAAGAATTTCCCCCCGGGACCAACGCCTTTGCCGATCATTGGGAATATGCACATGATTGACATGGCAAAGCCTCAGAACACATTTGTAGAGGTAATACAGCACCCCTGCTACACTGTCACTAAATTATATATATATACAATGAATATATATATACATATATATATATATATTTAAACATTTGTTTTCTACACTAGTCCAGGTTACTTAAATAAGGAAAAATCAAGGAGAGTACATTAATTTCCCCACATTCTTTATTAGAGGAGTAATGGGAAGACAGTTGCTTGCATTTACTAGCCTGGACCTCAAACGGCCAGGGTCTAGTTGTGTAGGAGACTGTAAATGTTGAATGGTCATTTGCACTCTTTCTGGATTACTGTGGGCGGGTGTAGTATGAGTGGCCAGCGATCGGGATCCCGTCGCCAAGCATACTAGCACCGGGATCCTGACCACCGGCATGCCAGCAGTGAGGTGAGCGCAAATGAGCCCCTTGCGGGCACGGTGGCGCGCTACCGCTATGCCGCGCCACACTATTTATTCTTCCTCCAGGGCAGTCGTGGACCCCCAAGAGGGAGAATAGTTGTCGGTATGCCAGCTGTCGGGATTCCGGCGCCGGTATACTGAGCGCTGTGATCCCAACAGCCTTCATACTGAATACTACCCCTGTGGGCATGGGTTGGAATTAGGGTGTGTGACTGGTGCGGCCACCCAGGATGCAAGGCTGAGGGATTGGCATGGTTGCTTCTCCGACAGTACCATGTTACCTTCTTCTACCTTGAGAGTTGCCTGGAGAGGCACTGCAGAGAAAGCTGCAGGATGCCCCCTTCTTGTTCCTCCTCTGGGGTAAAGAGTTGGGATGTCATGCCAGGGCACAAAGGTGCTCAGGTAGAGTACTGGTTCGGATCCTAGCCATTCTGATACTTAGGAGGAAAAGTTATTAAATTCCTTACAAAACCCCAGATTCTTATTATATATTAATGTGTGTGCACTTCTTAGTAATTTAACTTACTTCTTAGTATTACCAATGATGTATAGACTGGCCAGCTCCCGATTTATATAATTTGTTTTTAAACCCTCACTTGGCGATTGGCAGTTAAATATAATAGTAAAAAAAACCATGAGCTATGACCTTTTTCTAATAATATATGCATATTTACTATATAAGATACCTAACAGGGGAAGTCTGCATATGCCTTAACCGTCCACGCTCCATATAAGATGGTGTGCCGTACAATACAGTGAAAGTTTTTTGTAGTTACTGGGAAATTTTGCCTCACATGCCCAATGGGAAATCCATCACTTGTGAGTGGAAGTCATTACAATACAGTAAAATGACACATAGTAATGTCCATTGGTGTCACACTACGGGAGAGGAGGCCGGCGCGCTTACCCGTCCGCCGAAGCTGGGTATATCCGGGGGCGTCTCCGTTGGTGGGCTCTGGCTCCCGAGGTCCAGCTGGTATCTCTCCAAATCACGGTCGCCGCCATTGTGCCCGGCATCCTCGTGGGCAGCATGGACCGATAGCGCAGCCGGATCTCTCTCCCCCAATTAGAGGGGGGGAGAGCTATTCAAAAGGAGGCACTTAGCAAAGCTCCTGTGTCTAAATATCGTCGCGGCATAGCGTCTCCCAGGCTCAGCGTGACTCTCAGCTCACGGAAGTCACAGTGCTTCCTGCACCCCACCGTATCTCTCAGTCCTCAGAGTCCCAGTGCTTCCAGCATCACAGCGTGCCTCTCTGCTCACAAAGCTCTAGTGCTTTAGGCATTAATTTCTTCATTCTGAGTTCTTCAACATCGTTCTCAAATCATTGTTAATTTCTTCATTCAGAGTTCTTCAACATCATTCTCAAATCATCGTTCATGTCTTCATTCAGAGTTCTTCAACATCGTTCTCAAATCATCATTCATTTCTTCATTCAGAGTTCTTCAACATCGTTCTAAAATCATTGTTCATTTCTTCATACATAGTTCTTCAACATCGTTCTCAAGTCATAGTTCTTTTCTTCATTCAGAGTTCTTTAACATCATTCCCATTAAATAATTAATTATAAATCTGCATGAGGAGGACCTACATCTGGCCGTCTTTATTACGACCCAGCTCCGGTTCTTCTTCCCGACCATCGGAAGAAACCCCGGGTCCTCAACTCCCTCATTCCAGGTCCCTGACAGTATACTCAGGCCTAATGGATTCGGAGGATCGGAACGTGGAAGCAAGCGCCATACAGAGTTTGGCTTCTCGTGTACAGTCTCAGGAAGCGGCACATGGACAGGTGATGCAGTACCTCCGGGAATTATCTGGTCAGCTGGATCAAATACAAGCAACCTTGGCCTCAACGGCTCCGGGTCCTGCTCCGGTTTCCACTCCGGCAGTAGTCTCCAGTAGTGTCCAGCCTCAGGCAGCGGTTAGGTCTCGTTTACTGCTTCCTATCCCATCTCGATATAATGGAGATTCAAAACATTGACGCAGGTTTCAGAACCAGTGCAAGGTGCATTTCAAACTGCTATCCCATAACTTCCCTACAGATCGATCCAAAGTGGCATATATCATTTCTTTGCTTGAGGGATCAGCAGGGCAGTTGACAGGCTGTCTAGGCCCAGGTACTTTTCAGGAGGCGTGGCCTAATCACAGGAGGCATGGTCATGCAGCCTAAGAAAAAAACACTGAAATAAATTGTATCTTAAGTAGTGCTTCCTTGGTCACGCTGCAGCTCAGCTCACAGCAGCATGTTCTGGGCTGAGGAGAAGAGCTGCAGCTGCTGCAGCCAGGTAATGGGGAGGAGGTCAGGGCCCCCACTGGGCCCTTACAAGGCCCCTCCATCAGACCTGGGCCCTGGTAATTTGTACCCCCCCCCCCCCTCTCTCGGCACCACTGGGGATCAGCTTTGGTTTGGGTTTCTCCATTGTGGGAAAGTTGAGAAGCATTAGTTTCCAATTACACCAACTTCATAGCTTTCATTCCGAAGAATTTTTGATGAACCTGGGAGGTCCACCGCAGCCTCTATCGAATTACTCCATGTTCGACAAGGCTCTCATTCCATAGGGTAGTGTGTGGCCCAATTCCAGACTATCGCATCAGAGCTGCGCTAGAATAATGAAGCTCTCAGAGCTGCCTTCTTGAGCGGTCTGTCGGATCGTCTTAAAGACGAGTTGGTGACCAGGGATCTGCCTGATCAACTTGATGAGTTAATCTTGCTTTGTGTCAAAGTAGATCTTCGCTTGCGGGAGCGCGGCAGTGAGCATAGCCGGTCAGATCAGCCGAAGTTCCGGATTCTTCCTCCCAGACGACCTTCACCACCGAGTCAGGAAGAACCTATGCAAATCAATTGTTCACGACTATCTCTGGAGGAATGCCAGTGTCGCCATGAGGGGAAGCTTTGCCTCCACTGTGGAGCCGCTGATAACTTTATTAAATTTTGCAAGTCTCGTCCGAGAAACAGGCAAGCCTAGCTTGTTCAGGAGCAGTCAAGTTGGGTGCCCCATCAAAATCTTCTCCAAGAAAAGACTGTTTACTCTTTGTGCGGTTGTCTGCTGACTCAGCCGCTAAATCTTTCTATGCTTTATTGGATTCTGGGGCCGCTGGAAATGTTATCTCTGCCAATTGCGCCCGGGAGATGGGTCTGAAGCTGAAATCCATCGTTCAAACTATTCTGCTAACCGCTATCAACGATACCCAAATCTCCAATTGAGTCGTTTCCATTTGCACAGAGTCCATTAAGTTACAGGTCAGAGCTTTGCATCTAGAACTTTTAGAGTTTCTAGTTATTCCTGAAATGTCTCATGATTTAGTCCTCGGCTTTCCCTGGCTCAAGATTCACAATCCCACACAGTGATTGGAAGTCTTCTCAAGTCCTATCCCGGAGCTCTTACTGTCATTCAAGTTGCCACACGCCCGTTTGTCCGCCCCGGATGTCCTCCAAATCCGACATGGAGCTTCTTCCAGAAGTCTATCGGGAATTCGCAGACGTGTTTTCCGAGCAAGCAGCTGACCAATTGCCACCCCATAGACCGTGGGACTGTCCAATAGATCTAATCCCTGGGAAGATGCCACCCCAAGGTCGCACGTACGACCCAAAATTGTGACAGATTATATCTGTCACGATCCTGACTGTAGTTCTCATATTGGGTGACTTACACCTGCCATCTGTCCTGGATCCTGTGTCTTTTCTGCTCACTGGGATAAACAGCTTGCTATTACAATGAGTTTTTTGAGTCCTGAGTTCTCTGCCAGGAAGGTAAGAGTTAACGAGCCCCACCTATAGTGACTAATCTTCTCCTGAGTCTGAATTCAGCAATCTGAAGTTTAGGCCTAAAAGCCAGCATTCTCTGTTTGTTTGCAGAAGTTAAGGCTTCAGTGTTCTTTCGGCCTGCTAGGCCTCACTCCACATCACAGCCTAGTCTAGAGTACTCACATGACAGTGACTGTTCACCTGACCCAGAGATGTCCAATCCTGTGCCAGCCTGAGACTGTCTGAATCACCTGACACTGCTCACCAATCACCAAGGACCAGGAAGTATAAATCAGGAGACTTGAGTTGGAAACTCTGCCAGTTCCTCCTGTCACACACAGCTCTGTGTGAGCTTAGAAGCTGAGATCCCTAAAGGTGACACTTGTACTTCAGTTCCTGTATAACTCTTCTCCTTTGCTACCAAGTTTGGATTACCGTTGTGTTACCATTGATATTCAGTATTTCTATTTCATCTTAAAGTGACAGTTGCAGTATTCCACAGTCTCCTCTTAAAGCCACAGCTGCAGTATTCTACAATTTCATCTTAAAGTCACAGCCGCAGTGTTCTTCAGCCTCGTCCTAAAGTCACAGCCACAGTCATCGTTCTACTTTCAGTTGCATTTCCAGTTATATCCGGTACCAGCCCGTATTACAGTTGCATCTCAGTCTCACCGGTAACCAACCTGGTTCTCACCAGTAACCAGTCCATCTTACTATCTCGCCAGTAACCTTGAGTACATAAGCACCTACTCCTGTGACACTATATCCAGTTCAATCTCACCTATACATTCATTATCCTGCTATCAAAGTCCCTGGTGATCCAGTGGTCAGGATACGGCTTCCTCTGCCGAGGCCTGGGTTCGATCCCCAGTCAGGGATTGCTCCTTCTTCTCACTGACTCCTACAGACCAGCCTAATATTCACATAGTCCTCCAGTAGACCGCACAGACTTCACTAACACCGAGTTCACCAAAACCACAGTCTTGACAATATCAAGTCGAATCTTCAAAAGGGTTTAATTCGTCCCTCTACCTCTCCAGCTGGTGCTGGGTTTTTTTTTCGTAAAGAAGGATGAAGGATTAAGACCATGTATCGACTATCGTGGCTTGAATGATATCACCATGAAGAATAGACACCTGTTGCCATTGATCACGGAGCTGTTTGATAAGGTTCGCGGAGCCCATGTTTTCACAAATCTTAATTTAAGGGGAGCTTATAACCTCATATGCATTAGACAGGGGAATGAGTGGAAGACCACTTTTAATAGACCACTTTTATACCAGGGATGGGCATTATGAATATTTGGTAATGCCGTTCGGTCTTACTAATGTTCCTGCCGTCTTCCAAGGATTTGCAAACAAAATCTTTCATGACTTATTGTACCGGATGTACTGGTCTATTTGGACGACATTTAGATTTTCTCCAGAAAACTCTCGGAACATACAGATGGGTCCACCTTTATCTTGGCCTTTAATAGGATTAATTGAGCCAGGGCAGTCTGACTTAATTCCATGCTGTAATGACTTAATCCCCTGATATATTGTTCTCTGTATTGTATTGCAGCTGAGAACAATAGATAAAGGGCTTCTGTTAATAAACCGTGGTGTGCCTAGAAGCAGCAGAGAATCCAAGATGAGCGTGGACCCATCTATAGGGTGCAGGTCAAAGAAGTTCTTTATCGTCTCAGCAAGAACCGTTTGCATGGCAAACTCTCTAAATGCACCTTCGAGGTGCCATCAATTCCGTTCCTCGGGTATATCATCTCAGGCACAGAGCTTCAAATGGATTCAGAAAAGGTTAAAGCCATCCGGGATTGGACTCAACCACTCTCCCTGAAAGCAGTGCACAGGTTTTTGGGAATTTCTAGCTATTACAGGAAATTCATTAAGGGGTTTCTCCACCATTGTAGCCCCCATTACCACCCTGACCAGGAAAGGCTCTGATCCAAATCTATGGCCTCCAGAGGCGATAGCAGCATTTTTCCATTTAAAGTTGGCTTTAATGTCTGCTCCAGTACTTCAGCAACCAAATTTTGAGAAGTCCTTTTGTGTTGGAAGTAGATGCATCCTCAGTCGGTGTCGGAGCTGTTCTTTCACAGTACTCTTCAGCTGGGAAATTGCACCCATGTGGCTTTTACTCTCATAAATTTGCCCCTGCTGAGCTAAACTATTCCATATGAGACCAAGAACTTCTAGCAATAAAATCTGCCCTGGAAGAGTGGAGGTATTTATTGGAAAGTGCTAAGCATCCTATTACCATCTACACCGATCACAAGAATTGCTCTACATCAAGACTGCTTAATGCCTCAATCCCCAGTAAGCCAGGTGGGTACTCTTTTTCACTCAATTCTCATTCATCATCAAGTATCTGGCTGGAACTCTCAATGTAAAAGCTGACGTGTTGTCTCGTTCCCTGACCGCTTCTGACGAAGAAAATTTGGTTGAAAAAAGCCTTATTCTCAATCCAGTATCAATTACTGCAGCTCCCAACTCTTTGGGACCCCCTCCAGGAAGGTTATCCGTTCCGGCTGAACTTTGTCCGAAATTATTACACTGGGCTCATGTCTCTAAGTTTTCCGGTCACCCAGGTGTACAGAAAATGTTTGAGTTTTTACGAAGGGCCTACTGGTGGCCCAACATAAGGAAAGATATTCAAGATTATGTCAATTCGTGCTCTCAATGCACCCAACACAAAGTTCCATCGTCTTACTCCTGCAGGGTTGCTTCGCCCATTGTCTATTCCTAGAAGACCCTGGAAGGACTTTATCAATGAGGGATACAATAGCATCTGGGTAATCATTGACAGATTCTCAAAAATGGCACATTTTATTCCCTTAACAGGTCTTCCCACGGCTTCTAAGTTGGCCTAACTCTTCATCCGGGAATGTTTCCGGTTACATGGGTTACCATAGGAAATGGTCTCCGGCCGAGGGGTTCAGTTCACCGCAAGATTCTGGAGAGCTCTCTGCACCGCCCTTCAAATTAAACTCAAGTTTTCCTCCGCCTACTACCCACAAACCAATGGACAAACCAAAAGAGTCAACAAAGACCTTGAGACTTTCCTGTGTGTGTGTGTGTGTGTGTGTGTGTGTGTATGTGTATATATATATATATATATATATATATCTCCTTCACAGGATGACTGGGTAGAGTTGTTGCCTTGGGCGGAATTCGCTCATAATTATCAGTACCATACTGACTGACGAGACCCCATTTTACATCAATTATGGATACCATCCGCAAGTTCCTGAATTATCGCATTCTCCTTCAAAGGAACCTCCATGCTACAGCACTTCAGTCACATCTGGAACAAAGTTCATGCTAACCTCAAGAGAATCTCCATCAACTATAAGCTCTTCATGGATAAGAAGCGGCCAGAAGCTCCTCAATACAAGGTTGGCGACAGAGTATGGCTCTCCACCTGCAACCTTCGTCTAAAGGTACCCACCATTAAATTTGCTCCGAGATTCATTGGTCCTTACCCTGTTCTGCAGGTTCTGAAACCAGTAGTCTGCAAATTGGGCTTGCCCTCTCACTTTCGAATACCAAACTCTTTCCATGTTTCTCTTCTCCGTCCTTTCATTCTAAGTGGTTTCCATTCAGATTCTCCTAGACCAAGCCTGGTGGAGACTGAAGCTGGAACAGAATTTGAGGTCAAGACAATTCTCGATTCTCAATCTTATCATAAGAATCTGCAGTACCTGGTGGACTGTAAGGGTTATGGACCCATGTAGAGAAGTTAGGTAAAGGCTACCAATGTTTCTGCTCCACATCTGATTCAGATCTTTCATTCCAAGCATCCAACGAAGCCATGAAAGTGTCCAGGAGCCACTCCTAGAGGAGGGGGTACTGTCACACTATGGGAGCGGTGGCTGTTGTGCTTACCCATCTGCCGCATGCTGGGTCTCCGGGGGAGTCTCCGTCGGCAGGCTCCGGCTGGCGTCTCTCCAAACCATGGGTGCCGCCATTCTACCTGGCATCCTCGTGGGCAGAATGGACCAATGGTGCGCCTGGAGCTCTCTCACCCAATCAGAGGCAGGGAGGGCTATTCAAAAGGAGGCACTAAGCAAAGCTCTCCCAGGCTCAGCTTGACTCTCAGCTCACAGAAGTCCCAGTACTTCCAGCATATCAACGTGATTCCCAGCTCACAGAAGTCCCAGTGCTTCCAGCATCCCAGTGTGTCTCTCTGCTCACAAAGCTCCAGTGCTTTCGGCATTCATTTCTTCATTCTGAGTTCTTCAACATCGTTCTCAAAGCATTGTTCATTTCTTTATTCAGAGTTCTTCAACATCGTTCTCAAATCATCGTTCATGTCTTCATTCAGAGTTCTTCATCGTCGTTCTCAAATCATCGTTTGTTTCTTCATTTAGAGTTCTTCAACATCGTTCTCAAATCATCATTAATTTCTCCATTCAGAGTTCTTCAATATTGTTCTCAAATCATCATTCATTTCTTCATACAGAGTTCTTCAACATCGTTCTCAAGTCATCATTCTTTTCTTCATTCAGAGTTCAACATCATTCCCAAGCATTAATTATGAATAAATCTGCAGGAGGAGGACCTTCATCCGGCCGTCTTTATTACGACCAAGCTCCGGTTCTTCTTCCCAACCATCGGAAGAAACCCCAGAGTCCTCAACTCCCTCATTCCAGGTCCGTGACAACTGGTTAACGTAGTTCTCCCATGTCCATCTGGACATCTCTTGGCATGTTGGATTTAGGAGCACCTGCCCTTTAGAAAACTGTCCCTGGAAATTGTATTAAAATGTTGGCAACTATGGGGGTGATTCAGATCTGATAACTGCTGTGCACAGCGGGCGATCAACGAGAGACCGCGCATACACCAGAATGCGCATGCACATCGGCAAACAACCGGCATTGCCGGACAGAGACAGGCTGGTGCGAAAATCACAATCGCACAGCCATTCGCAAGCTGATTGACAGGAAGAGGACGTTTGTGGGAGGTAACTGACCGTTTTCTGGGAGTGTCAGAGAAAACACAGGCGTTCTCAAGCGTTTTCTGGGAGGGTGACGTCAGCTCCGGCCCCGATCAGCCTGTTCTCATCGCACTGTAGGAGTACGTCCTGGGCTGCGCACAGACTGCACACACTGGAAATATCATTCAATAGTGAGAGAGGTGCAAATGGATTTGCAGCTGTCCGCTGACTGAAGGATTTTTTGCAGCTCGCCGTACACATGCGATCACACACTTGCACAGCGAATATATACTCCCCTTGGGTGGTGACTCTCTGAACATAGAAAAACAAATTTAGCAGCCCAGCGATCAGTTCTGAATCACCCCCCATGTTTTAAGATTCTCCCGTTACTATAGTAACACCTAAAATGAGATTACTTGATATCGAATGGAAATTTCTGCTTCTGTGCCTGGTAATCTCCAAGGTACAGGTTCTAACTGTAGCTCACCATTACTCCCATAATGCAACTCTGCATATAGGTCGTCATTCTGAGTTGATCGCTAGCTGCATTCATTCGCTATGCAGCGATGAGGCAAAAATACGGCACTTCTGTGCATGTGTATGCAGCGCAATGTGCACGTGCGACGTACTATTACAACGAACGATGTAGTTTCACACAAGGTCTAGCAAAGCTTTTCAGTCGCACTGCTGGCCGCAGAGTGATTGACATGAAATGGGCATTTCTGGGTGTCAACTGGCCGTTTTCAGGGAGTATTCAAAAAAACGCAGGCGTGGCTGGGCGAACGCAGGGCGTGTTTGTGACGTCAAAACAGGAACTAAACAGTCTGAAGTCATCGAAAGCGCTGAGTAGGTATTGAGCTACTCTAAAACTGCACAAAAAATATGTAGCCACCGCTCTGCGATCCTTTCATTCGTACTTCTGCTAAGCTAAAATACACTCCCAGTTGGAGGCGGCATATCGTTTGCACGGCTGCTAAAAACTGCTAGCGAGCAACAAACTCAGAATAACCACCCCTAGCCCAAATAACTTCAGCTTTTTGCTCTATTTACAGATGGCTAAGACGTACGGCCCAGTATTCAGCGTCCAGTTCGGCATGTCAAAGACGGTCATCCTATGGGGTTATGATGCTATTAAGGATGCTCTAATCAACCATGCTGAGGAATTTTCGGACAGGCCGCACGTCCCCATCATTGCTAAAACAATGAAGAATAATGGTAATTATTGTTATTTTATTTATTTTTTAATGGCAACTGGAGAAAGCTCAGGATGACCTGTGCTCAGCATTTGTGGGTTATATCAGAGACATCGGGGACCTGATTCAGAGCTGCATGCAAATGACTTACATGAAAACAGATGCGGATGCCGGCATTCAGAGTAGGATACATATGGGCCGCCATATTGGGCCTGTACTTCTGCCTGTAAAAGCAGCCGCTACCATTATCAGTATGTAACTTCACCAGCCATATACTTGTGTTTCGTATAACATTCATTATGTTGACATTGTTGATAGGTCGACATGCACCACATTGATATAACTGGCATTTCCACATCGATAACGTCAATATTTGTCATGTCAACCCTGATGAAATGTTGACATGATTAGAATGTCGACAAAATGTTTCTGGTGTACAAACAGTAATTTACCATGTTTGAAGGGTCCAGCGGCTCTAGAAGTATCTTCCCGGTCAGGCGGTCAGCTGAAGGTGACTTCCAGCAGATTCTGCAGCAATTGGTTGTATTGGTAGATCCTAACCCCTAACCTAAATCCACAACCTATCCCTAACCTCAGGTCTAGCAGCCTTACCCTTTCTTTAGTGCCCAACCCTTCCCTTCAACTGCCTATTCCTAACCCTTCCTTTCCACAGCTTAACCCTTACCCTCCCCCCAATTACTGACCCTCCCCATGAGCAACCTAACCCTAACCATTTCCAAAGTCTATCACTAACCCTTCCTCTAGTGCCTAACCCTAACCCTTCCCTCACTAAGCCTAACCCTAACCTTCCCCCAGGTACCTAACCCTTCCCTTCTCCAGCCTATCCCTGACTGTCAGCATTCTGGGAATGTTGTCATTTCACATGTGGACATTATCAACATTCTGCAGATGTCAACATGTTTCATGTCAGCAATTCAACAATGTCCATATTATAACTGTCAACAGTGTGGTGTCGACATTATGCCTGCATACTTCAAACAATTACGGGTGATTCATAGTGGTACAGATCTCAGCTTTATTTTCCAATTTCAACTGAGTTGGGTGTTAACGGGCAGTTACGGGACATTTGCATGTACTGTAGGATAAGCCTGACCTGGGCTTGTTGTGAGCATGCTACGGAATATTGTGTTTATATCTGAACACCGAAAGTAACTGCAGCTCTGAATAAGGCCATTTGTTTCTTACTAGTACCACATATTGGTCACACGAAGAAATCTAATTTAAAACTAATATAAATGCTTAAATAAGTATAATACTAGTGTCTTTTCCTCACCACTGTACAAGTAAAGTTTCAGCTATACTGTATAAAACCTGGGGAATGAGAAGGTGGTTTTGGCTCAGAGTGCGTGATGGGCTGACTATACTTGGTGACTGGCAAGATCCACTCTGGGATGTTCCTGGATAGGATGTGCCAGCTGGGCAGGATGGGGTGGGGTGCCACGTATTGCCTCATCGCAGCCACACCCCATGGCAGTTTGCCACAATTCCCTACTTTGAGAAGCTGGGGCAGTAATTATGCAATTCATAGCGAAACACATCATCATGCTCCATTACCCCGCCCACTTTCTCCAGTAAGCAGTGGGGGCCACCAGGTTGCATAGACTCTCCCCATAATTTGTGAGTCTCCTGGAGGATCTGGGATAGTGGACAAGTATGTACTGTTCACCAAGGTATGAAGGAGTTTGTATTCTTGGTAAAGTCACACATGGGCAAAATGATTGCCACATACACGGGAACCCCGCTGAGCATTCAGCGGGATCAGCACACCTCAGATCTATATCTCAGTGTTGTTATACTCCACAAGTAAGACTTCTTATCTTTCCCTTCTCTGCACTCTCATTGGTGGGTGCGATTCCGCACACATGTTCCCTGGATACTCTGATTCTCTCCTCCACTGCATGCAGTTTGAAGCAGGTAGGATGGCCAATCCTGGGGTAAGCAGGATCCCGGGATTTTGGTCTAAAATTGGCCCAGATTGAATCCAGGGATTGGAGCTTCAGCATACAGCTCAGACGCTGCCCAGCTCCCCCTGCCCCCGGCTGCGCACACTGTGAAGCATGACATGGTGTTATAGGTCACGCTGTGTAGCACTGTCGCAATGCCCGCACCTGTCGCCTGCTGCCCAAACTCGCTGCCAGCCAGACCCACCGACATGAGGCGGTCCTGAGAAGGGTGAGTATGTCTTTTTCTTTTTTCTAGCTAATCCCAGGAATTTCGTAGCCAATCCCAGGCTCTGGATTATATACGCACACTGTATCTTATCTGACCTTAGATCCTGGCTAAATATTACCTTATAAGCCTCTGCAGAGATGTTACCGTAAACCGTTTTTCCCCCAGTTTTGCAGCACTAATGTGCACTGTATTATAAATAAGCTCTTTAACATGTATCCACTTTCTTCAGGTCTTGTCTTTGCTAATGGTGAAAGCTGGAAAGTGATGAGAAGATTTGCACTTTCAACCTTACGAGATTTCGGGATGGGAAAGAAGGGCATAGAAAACAAGATCATTGAAGAGGCCGAATATTTATCAAAGATATTTAAATCCTATGGAGGTGAGATTTTACTGCGTAATATCCTGTATGTATGTATGTATGTATGTATGTATGTATGTATGTGTATATATATATATATATATGCTACATATGTTTGTGTACGCCTCACAAATTGACATCCATAACAAGTAAGATTTAAACATTAAAATATATAATGAATAGTGTCACCTGCTTTAGGTTTATGTGCACCTATCAATTTCACAGAGGAGGGCGCTATTTTGTGGGCTGAACAAATATTAGTGAAACTGCAGCCTTTCAGTTCAACAAGAACATGTGCCTCGTATGGTATGTAGTCAAATGGTCAACAATAACAATGTCAACACAACAATATTGACAGTTACGGATGTCTAGATTCTCAGACTGTTGACAGGTAAAATGGTGGCAGTTACAATGTAGGCGTTATGGTTGGGCTTCCGAGAAAGGTTAGGCTTAGTTTGTGATGGGGCACTAGAGGTAGGGGTAGGGATAAGGATAATGGAGAAATACTTATCGGAATGCCTAAGGATCAGAGGTCTGACAAAGCCTTGGAGGTCAAATAACTGATGGAACCCGCAAGAATCTGTGGGAGTTGCCACAGCTGCCAAAAGTTAAGTCATTATGCAACCAGTAACCGTATGTCAACATTTTATCACTGACTACATGATAAGTGTCAATGTGGTTAGTATCGACATTATGTCCACGTCAACATTTTCATGTAGATGTGATGCAGTGTATAAAAAAGAACACCAAGGCTGAAGAGCAAACTGTGTTCACAAACTTGATATAATCCATGCGGAGAGTCTAAGGGTGTCCACGAGAGCTATGTCAGAGTCCGACATTCTGAGTCTGACACTAATCTCAGAGAAGCCTCCTTCCACAATGTCTAAACCCTCTGCAATTGTGAGGATGAGTAGTAGTAAAATTAAGGAGAGTGATGATTTAAAGTCAAATGTGGAAATTGAGGATGCTACTATGGAAGTGCATCTGATACTAATGAGAAGGATGATGATGATGATGATGGAGAATATACTCAAATTTAGTAAGAGAATGGTATTTGTGTTGAAGGAAGTCAGACTCTAGTGGCAGCAGCTCTTGCCAGTGATGATAAGAAGGATTTTGTGATACCTGTGCATAGGATCAAAATATCCACCTTTTATTAAGTGGAATTTTTTTTACCAAATCCTGATCAAATATTTTACCAAAATCATTTCTCAAGGCATCTGTGCCATTTGTGAGGCCAAAGTTATTAGAGGTAGTAATATTAACCATCTAGGCACCTCCCTTCTGTTACATTATTTGCAGCAAGTTCATGCAAATTATTTATCAAGATCTGAAAAAGTCTGAAAAATAATAACAAGCAGTCCAGTATTACCTACCAGCAGTTTGGACCAGAACATGCAATCTCCACCCCTAACACCTACATCATCAGTCTCCTTATTAATAACTGGAGGCAGTCCTGCTGTTACCAATTTGTAAAGGGGAACAGATTCCTCCACTATTCAGGATTCCCAAGAAGAATTCATCCGCACTAGGGCTGCTATTGCTGTGGGAGCATAGGCGTGCGCAGCACATTTTATTAGGGGGTGCATTGTCGGAGGGGTGTGTCTAGCACCGCCTTTTGGGCGTGTCTAGAACCATCTATTGACATCAACGCAATATAAAATATCCACCTTTGTGCCAATCCTAATAAAGCAGATACATTGTCAGATGTTGTGGTGTGCTCCAAACAAACACCCATGATGGCACTCACTGCAATTACACTGCTCCTCCTCAGCCTGGTCTGGCTGCCCCTCTCTTTCCCCTGCAAGCTGCAGCAGCTTACTTACAAGTCAGTCACTCACTGACACTGATAGTCGCAGACTAGCACTTCTGCTGCTGGTAAAAACGAGTGACGTGTCAATGCTGCTGCTGACCGCCTGCCAGTATTGAATTTGTCTTCCTAAGAGGAACGCTGGCTGCATGTTGATCCTTATCAGTGTCTGGAGTTGGCATAGCATAGAAGGAGAGAGGTGGTCATGTGGCGGGTGTGACGGGTGGGCGGTGGCATCCTTGATTAACCCAGGCGTCTGGTCAGTAATGCAGTCCTGACAGGGTGCAGCGCAGAGGGGACAGTAATCAGCCTGCTCGGCGATCGCTGCATCAGGCATGTGAGATCGAGGTGCCAGACATTAGGGGGTGCCTGTGCGCACCAGGCACCCCCCCTGCGCACACCTATGTGTGGGAGACTATTCATCCCAGAAGGGGACAAAGATGACAAGTAGTTTCAAACTACAATTGGCTGTTAAATAAGCATTTGCAAGGGGTTCGGTATGATTTACCTATGGACACAATACCGGCAGTCATAATCCCGACAGCCATTGACCGACAGTCCAAATACTGACAATCATTATGCCGACATGTTCAAAATGCCGACATAGTCAGAATAAAGACATTTCAAAATACTGGCATGAGTTTTTATTTTATTTTTGTGTCAATGTGAACATATGTCGACATAGACACCATATAAGTGTGCTGCGTCCCCTCGCATGGCTCACTGCGCTTGCCATGCTTCGGGTACGGTGCCTCGCTGCACTCGGCACACTATTACATTCCCCTTCCAGGTCCACTGGGATGGTAAAGCATGAACAAGTCTGTTTTGGGGCAAAAATTCCTTAAAAACAAATGTCGGCATTTTGACGTGTCTGCATTTTAAATGTCGGTATTCTGACTATGTCGGCATTTTGGACATGCCGGTATAATGAATGTCAGTATTTTGACTGTGTCAGTATTTTGACTGTCGGTCAATGGCTGTCGGGATTATGACCGTCGGAATTGAGTCCATCTGTAAATCAAGTGCTACCCTGCGGTTTCGGTATAATTTACCTTCGGACACAATATTGACGGTCAAAATACAGATACAGTCAAAATACTGACATTCATTATGCCGACATGTTCAAAATGCCTACAGGCAAAAATTAATAAAAAACATATATCGGCATTTTGACACGTTTGTATTTTAAATGTCGGCATTTTGGACATACCGCCTACAGGGTAGGGGTAAATCGCTGTGCAGGGGTGCGATCAAATGTGCAGGAGAGCTGCACAAACAGAAGTTCTCTCCCAAAGATCCGAGGAGCGGAGGCTGGAACTGGGGGATAGCAGCAGCGGTCGGAAAGCAGGAGTGGGGCTGGTGAGTATTTATTTATTTTTATTAGCAGTTTTTCTGTGTAAGCGCCGCTACTAAGGGCACAGCAACAGGGGGCACAACTACTGAGGGCACAGCAACAGGGGAAAAAACTACAGGGGCACAACCACTGAGGGCACATCAACAGGGGGCAAAACTAAAGGAAGCACAGCTACTGGGAGCAAATCTACTGTGGGCAAAGCTACAGGGGGTACAACTCTACAGGGGGCACAACTCTATTGACAGCACAGCTACACGGTGCAAAACTACAGGGGGAAAATCTACTGGGGGCACAGCTACAGGGGGCACAAATACAGGGGGGCATAACTATGAAGCCACATCCCTATTTTTGATGCGTGCCTACGCCATGCACTAATCCTGTTTTATCTATCATGGTGGGTGTGGGGCGCCAAAGGAAACTTTCGCCCTGCACGCCACAAGGTCTAGAACTGGCCCTGCAACTGACGGAACAGTAACAAGCCATCCAAGTGTACATATTGGTGCATGAGATAGGGAAAGGGGACATGTTACCTTAGTCCAGCACAGTGGAGAATACTCTGTTTTATGCAAGCTGCTGAAACTATTTGAAGTGAGTTCACACTGCAAGTAAATTTCCATAATTAAACTACTGAAAAAGAAATGAATGGAAGAGATTCTGCTAAGTACAGTATGTTGGACTTGTGGATCAAGTTCTTTTTTCATTTAACCAGGATAGAAGGATTTGCATATCTTGCCACTCGGTCATTAACTTTTACCAACCATGCTTGATACTATTTTTAAGTCCTATGTAACATCTTTCTTCTCTTACAAAGATCACTTTGTAAGCATGTTGTCAGATCAGGTGGCACATGATACAACAAAGTCTCCTGCTTCAGCTTTTCCTGCTCCAATTGCTGCTGCCATGAAAAAAACTGACCTTTTCCAAGAGACCCACTGGTAGTGAAGATGATGGTGATGAGTCAACTCAGTGTACTGGAGTTAAACAAGATTATGACATCTGGTCAGGCTTTAAAGAATTGCACACAATTATGGACCACTCTATCAAAGTTACTCAATTACAGTAAGCATCAATAGGATGGTGGAGGATTATTTTAATGACAATGTACAAATTAGCATTTCACACAGTCCCTTTGAATACTGGGAGGAAAAAAGGCAATTTGGAGCCTCTTGTACAATATCGCTTTGGTGTACTTAAGCTGCCCACCATCCAATATGTAATCAGAAAGAGTTTTTTGCACAGCCGTCAACCTTGTGAGCAATCGGTGGAGGAGGCTATTACAAAGGACTATTTAATCATGCACCACTTTCCTTTTCAATATGTATTTTAGGAACATTGTCTCATAAGCTTGATCTCTTGTATTGTTCTTACTCCTGATGCATGTGAACGCTGAAAGGACCAGATTGATTTTGCATTACAATGTAATAATTTAGATATCAAACCTCACATTAGGATTCTTGTTTTTTTTTTTTTTATATAATTTGTTCCATACCTTTCTTTTTTTTTTTTTAAATATATTTTATTCATAAAAATCAAAATACATAAATCAAAATAACATTTTAGTGAATCAGATTTAATGAATAATAATTTGGCAAACTAATCTCACATCCGGGTGCTTTTTTTATAAATCATTTGTTACACATCTCTCATTTTTCCATTTTTAATCAATCAGTTTTTTACTTGCCTTCCACTGCATAATACACCTTCATTTCCCTGTACTGCCCTCGGGCCTCTGATCTAGTTCTTGATTAATGAAAACATTCTATGGGGGTCATATAATTTATTAAACTGCTATCCTGCCTGCCACTGCTGTACCACAATGTTTCATAGATGTGCTACTGTACTGCCACTGCTGTGTCACTTTGTTTAGCCAGCCAGCTCACTGAAGCCTTTGGCCAATATTGGTGATCAATATTGTGAGCTGACCAATATTAACTGGAAATGTAATGTTATTGATGTTAATAATACTGTTGGAACAAAAATAGGTCCACATTACATGATTTTAGCTGTTTTTATCAATTTTCAAGAAATCTAAAACCAAAATTAAATTCTAATCC
Source organism: Pseudophryne corroboree (assembly GCF_028390025.1). NCBI lineage: Eukaryota > Metazoa > Chordata > Amphibia > Anura > Myobatrachidae > Pseudophryne > Pseudophryne corroboree. The sequence continues at coordinate 75,806,926 of NC_086447.1, forward strand.
AAATAAGAACACCTGAAGGTGGTTTTGCCAAAACCAAAAAAAACAACAACAAAACACTGAGGGTGGTTTAGGCAAAACCAAAACATGAGGGTCAGCACACACTTAAATATATATTTTTTTTAAACTTGTCTTTTTCCATTTCTAGGAAAGCCCTTTAACAACATGACCATCATGAATGCTGCTGTAGCCAATATAATTGTGTCCATACTACTCAGCCGTAGATTTGAATATGATGATCCAACCCTACTGCAGCTCATGAGATCGGTTAATGAAAATGTCAAACTCCTGGGAAGTCCTACGGTCCGAGTAAGTTATTATTATATCGCTGTTTCAATTAATTATTTTTTTTAACTTCATTTTTATTTCTACTTTCTTGTGACAAATAATCTCTCCGTTCAAAGCCTATTCATTAAAATAACTCGGAAATCTGCCAAATTCCCTTAATTGTTGAAAAAACTAAAACTAGACAGTTATTTCAGGAGCCGCTTGACCAACTCAAATCTTATCTTATAAAGATTCATTTATTCATTTTTACAGTAAAACATAAAAAATTAATCAACATGTATAAAGATTATAGCAAACATTATTACTAAATACAGCATTGTAGGGCTTGGTTCAGAGGACACAGTGCTGATGTATGCACATATTTTTTTTTGTTGCTTCTACGCATGTGTGAAAAGTCTGGGAAAGCCTTAATGAGAGGAATAGTGCTACAGTAGTAGTAGAATACAAGGGTAGCATGCCTTTCACATGGGGGCTTATAGTCTATGAAGGAGAGGGTAACTAGGAGGGTGAACTGGGAAAGCAGTTAGGTGGACTCACAGAGGTACTGAGTAGTGAGGACTAAGAAACTTGTATGTAGGTTCTGAGATTAGAGAGTCCATTTGAAGACGTGGAGGCTGGCCAAAACTCAGAGGGAGGGATGGAGTTCCAGAGCAGTAGTGTAGGAGGTTTGTTATTTTTTTGTTCTTACTTCACTTCTATTCCCAGAATGTGCACCTCTCTATAGCCGCAGTGTGGTTGGGGTGGCACCCTTGGGAGAGGCTGGTGCAAGTTTTTATTTTTATATGGGCCTGGTGGTTATGTGTGCCCCACAGATTCCTCCAGTGATTGTCCTTTGCTGGCTGTTTCCCACCCCCCTCCTCCCGCTGACCGCATGGTATTTGTGTGTGTCCTGGCATCTGCATAGACCCCTGCAGGGAACAGTGGGCAGAAGTACAGGCGTCAGCTGGCAGCGGGTGGATGTCCTGTTGACGGCTGGTAGAAGGCAGACATGCTTTTGACGTGACTGCCCTATGCGCCTGCCCCCTTGTTAGGTGTCAGAGGCATAAAAAAGATGCTGCCACTCACAGAAGGTTTATGGAGCTGCTTCTGGCTTTCCTCTCACTGAAGACAGCTAGCTGTGTTTCCACACTCGAGGTACAGTAAGTCCCAGGGTACTTTATTCCTGCAGTGGTTAGTTAGTGAGTATTGTAATAGTGAACATTTTATTCTGCAGTGTGTCTCCTGATATGGGAGCTAGGAAGAAAACTTGAAAGAAGAAGCATCTTTCTAAAATATGTGTGGCATATGATAGACCTTTCTCTGGAAACCAGGATACAAGATTTTGTAGTGAACGTGAGGGAAACTACACCGGCTGTTATTCAGTCTAATCAGTTGCAGGATTTCATGGACAGGATGAAAAAGTAATTTGTTACTAAATAAGAATTTATGGAATTGCAGAGCTCTAACAGCTCTAGATCACAAACTAGTTTGGATTTTGATGCTGGTTCAAAAACATCAGAATTTAATTTTGAAGATGAAATAGAAACTATTTCCAGTGAAGAATCTGGTGAAGTCCATGATGATACATGAATGTTTAATCTGGATTTTGTGTATAGCATGCTGAAGAATATATTAAAATTTATGAATTATAAAGACACTGGGAAAAAATTAGAGATGAGCGGGTTCGGTTCCCTGAGAACCGAGCCCTACCGGACTTCACTACCGGGTACCGGATCCAAGTCAGGCTCGGGTTTTCCCGCCTGACTCGGAAACCAGAACGAGGCAAAACGTCATCATCCCACTTTCAGATTCTCGCGGGGTTTGGATTCCATATAAGGAGCCGTGCATCACCGCCATTTTCACTCCGGCATTGGAGAGTGTAGAGAGAGGACGTGTCTCCGTACTCAGTGTCCTGCATCAGTACAGTGGTAGTGTCTTGTGCTGCATCAATCCAGTCACAGTGGTTGTGTACACTGCTGTCATTTGTCCAGTGCTGCTGTATAAGTTCCTTACAGTGTTGCTGTGTTGTGCTGCATCAGTCCAGTGGTGGTGTCTTGTGCTGCATCAGTTCAGTCTCAGTTGTAGTGTCCTCTGCTGCCATATGTCCAGTGCTGCTGTATAAATCCAGTCCAGTGGTGCTGTGTTGTCCTGCATCATTACAGTGGTAGTGTCTTGTGCTACATCAGTCCAGTCACAGTGGTGGTGTCCTCTGCTGCCATATGTCCAGTGCTGCTGTATAAGTCAAGTCCATTGCAGTGGTGCTGTGTTATCCTGCATCAGTCCAGAGGTGGTGTCCCTGTGCTTCTGTATATGTCCAGTGGTATTGTCATATATATGTCCAGTAATACTGCCATATATGTCCAGTAATACTGCCATATATGTCCAGCGGTATTGCGGTATAAATTCAGTGATACTGCCGTATAATTCCAGTGGTACTGGCATATAATTCCAGCAGTACTGGCGTACAAATCCAGTCCAGTGATACTGCCGTATATATGTCCAGTGATACTGCCGTATATGTCCAGCATTACTGCCGTATAAATCCAGTGGTACTTGCGTATAATTCCAGCGGTACTGGCGTGTACATCCAGTCCAGGGATACTGCCATATATGTCCAGTGGAAGTAACAGACGTATAATTCCAGCTGTACTGCCGTATAATTCTAGTGATACTGTTGTATAATTCCAGTGGTACTGGCGTATAATTCCAACGGTACTGGTGTATAAATCCAGTCCAGAGATACTGTCATATATGTCCATTGGTATGGCCATATAATTCCAGTGATCCTGCCGTATAAGTCCAGTGGTCATGCCGTATAAATCCAGCGGTACTGGCGTACAAATCCAGTCCAGTGATACTGCCGTATATATGTCCAGTGATACTGCCGTATATGTCCAGCATTACTGCCGTATAAATCCAGTGGTACTTGCGTATAATTCCAGCGGTACTGACGTGTAAATCCAGTCCAGGGATACTGCCGTATATGTCCAGTGGAAGTAACAGATGTATAATTCCAGTTGTACTGCTGTATAATTCTAGTGATACTGTTGTATAATTCCAGTGGTACTGGCGTATAATTCCAACGGTACTGGTGTATAAATCCAGTACAGTGATACTGTCATATATGTCCATTGGTATGGCCATATAATTTCAGTGATACTGCCGTATAAGTCCAGTGGTCATGCCATATAAATCCAGTTGTACTGACGTATAAATCCAGTCCAGTGATACTGCCGTATATGTCCAGTGGTACTGCCGTATAACTCCAGTGACACTGCAGTATATTTCCAGTGGTACTGGCATATAATTCCAGTGGTACTGGCGTATATATCCAGTCCAGTGATACTGCCATATAATTCCAGTGATACTGCCGTATATGTCCAGTGGTCATGCCATATAAATCCTGTGGTACTGGCATATAATTCCTGCGGTACTGGCGTATAAATCCAGTCCAGTGGTACTGCCGTATATGTCCAGTGGTACAGATGTATAATTCCAGTTGTACTGCCGTATAATTCTAGTGATACTGCTGTATATGTCCAGTGGTACTGTCGTATAATTCGACCGGTCCTGGTGTATAAATCCAGTCCAGTGATACTGCCGTATATGTCCAGTGGTACGGCCATATAATTCCAGTGATACTGCCGTATAAGTCCAGTGGTCATGCCATATAAATCCAGTTGTACTGGCGTATAAATCCAGTCCAGTGGTACTGCCGTATAATTCCAGTGATACTGCTGTATATTTCCAGTGGTACTGCCATATAATTCCAGTGGTACTGGCGTATAAATCCAGTCCAGTGATACTGCCATATAATTCCAGTGATATTGCCGTATATATGTCCAGTGGTCATGCCATATAAATCCTGTGGTACTGGCATACAAATCCAGTCCAGTGATACTGCCGTATAAGTCAAGTGGTACTGCCTTATAAATCCAGTGGTACTGCCGTATATATCCAGTGGTACTGCCATATAAATCCAGTGATACTGCCGTATATGTTCAGTGGTACTGCTATATAATTCCAGTGGTACTGCCGTACAATTCCAGTGGCACTGGCATATAAATCTAGTGATGCTGCCATATATATCCAATCCAGTGTTACTTCCGTATAAATCCAGTGGTACTGCCATATAATTCCAGTGATACTGCCGGATAATTCCAGTGATCCTGCAGTATAATTCCAACGGTACTGGCATATAAATCCAGTGATACTGATGTATAAATTCAGTCCAATGGTACTGCCATATAAGTCCAGTGGTACTGCCGTATAAATCCAGTGGTATTGCCGTATAAATCCAGTCCAGTGATACTGCCGTATAAATCCAGTGGTACTGCCATATAATTCCAGTGAATATAATTAAAAATAAAAATAAACATAATATTATGAATAAGAATATAAATAGTTCATCAATAAATCTTTATTCAAATGCAAGTATAATTATTTACATAATTTAAGGACAACTTTTCTTGGTGTCCGATTACTAGAATTCGACTTGTGTAACCACACTCAATTGAGTGTTCTGCTTGCTCCTCGATACACCCGTGTCGCACTGATGTTTTGTGAATATGTATAACGAAAGTTTTCCAGCTTATGATAAATTACAACATAATGCACTTTTGGGTAGAGTTTTCCTTTATCCAAACTTGCGGTCGTCTAGCAACTGATTCAGTTTACACTTTGATAGGTTCAAATGAACGGAGGTCTAATGGACAGCACTACGTATAGGTAGCTTAGCAACCGATTCAATACAACAAGTCCGACCACGTGACCGGAAACCCTATGCGTTCCAACTAGTATTTCACTTCCTGATAAACGAAGAGCTTAACAAACTCTTTTGGGTAGAGTTTTGTTTTATCTAAACTTGCGGTCGTCTAGTAACTGACTTAGTTTATACTTTGACAGATTTAAATGAACGGAGATTTAATGGACAGCACTACGCATAGGTTGCTTAGCAACCGACTCAATACAATAGGTTTTAAAACACTGATAAGCAATGCACGGTTAGAAATGACGGAGCGGGTCACGTGATCGACGTCAGTCTGATCACGTGAGTCTGACTTCTTCACTATATAACTTTATCAACCTAAATTGTCTACCAGTCACGTGACCGGCTAAGTCCGACCACGTGACATGTTTTCTTAAATTAGATCCTGCGCATCGCCATATATAGAACCATTTCAGTGTGAGCGTGTCACGTGGCCGGCACAAGTCCGATCACGTGACCGGAAAACCCTATGCGTTCCAACTAGTATTTCACTTCCTGATAAACGAAGGGCTAACTTACAGAACATGTGACATAGACACATGACTCATAAACAACTCCATATTGGCCATTCAAAATCACATGACCGGAATTCCTGCATTCAATACAATAAACTAACCAGTTATTTCTCGTTTCCAACCTCGTTTTTTACAATTAAACAACTAGAATGATGTCTCATAATAATATTAAATATCAGATTGAATTTTTGCACTATTTTTAGCAATAAGTTTAGATTAACAATTAAACATCAGCTGTCTCTAATGATGACATCACTTCCCCTATAAAAGGGTGATCAGTCTCAATGCCACATTACCTTTGACAAAGCTGCCTGGAGCAGCGAAACGCGTTAGGCAAGGACTTGAGCAGACACACGCTGACCAGCACCTCCATCACGCCACCTTCTACAGTCAGGACCTCTGTGTACATTCTCCTCTCCGTGAACCAGGATCCATATGGGCATTGCCACTGCCTACGACATCTAAAGGACCCATTTAAAGGAACACGGAGCCCCAAGTCAACTGTGAACCAGGACCCTAATTATATCACCGTTGCCATACGGATTGACATCAAAACGGGACCCATTCTAAACGGAACACAGACTTGGTAAATACATCCAGTAGGATGAACTTGTCACTACTTGGTCCAATATTATGACTGTGCTTTTATTGGTGTGTGCCTAAATTAATTGATTGTCAGCAAAAATACACTCTCAAGTCCACCTGTAGTCATATAAGAGACGTATAGTTTTTTATAGTTTTTTTCATTTTATTAAAATATTTGTATTTTTATTCCATAAAAATCTGTTTTATTATACATATCAAAAATATACATTTATAGACATTACTGTGTCAAACAGCGCTGTATATCTTTCTTTCCTTCCATAATTCCAACGGTACTGGCATATAAATCCAGTGATACTGATGTATAAATTCAGTCCAATGGTACTGCCATATAAGTCCAGTGGTACTGCCGTATAAATCCAGTGGTATTGCCGTATAAATCCAGTCCAGTGATACTGCCGTATAAATCCAGTGGTACTGCCATATAATTCCAGTGATACTGCCATATAATTCCAGTGATCCTGCCATATAATTCCAGTGGTACTGGCGTATAAGTCCAGTGATACTGCCGTATAATTCCGGTGGTACTGCTGTATAAGCCCAGTCCAGTGGTGCTGCCATATAAATTCAGTGGTGCTGTCCTGTGCTGTATATTATTTACTTCAAATAAAGGGATTATTAATATTTAATCCAAATAAATTTTACAGGGTTTGTCCTGTGTGGTGTAGGGGTACGCTCTCCTGTACCGCATATAGTGGGTCATTCCGAGTTGATCGCTCGCTAGCTACATTTAGCAGCCATACAAACACACAGTCCCCGCCCACGGGGGAGTGTATTTTCACTTTGCCTGTGCAACCGTGCTCTGCAAAAACAGTTTGTGCAGTTTCTGAGTAGTGCTGGACTTACTCAGCCCTTGTGATCACTTCAGTCTTTTTGGTGCCAGAATTGACGTCAGACATCCACCCTCCAAATACCCGGACATGCCTGCGTTTTCCCTACCACTCCCAGAAAACGGTCAGTTGACACCCATAAATGCCCTCTTTCAATCTCCTTGCGATCGGCTGTGTGAATGGATTCTTCGTTAAATCCATCACTCAGCAACAATCCACTTTGTACCCGTATGATACACGTGCGCATTGCGGGGCTTACGCATGCGCAGTATAAACCTGATCGCTGCTCTGCGAAAATCAGCAGCGAGCAATCAACTCGGAATGACCCTCATTGTTATACAAATCCAGAAAAATAATGGAGAACAAAAATTTGGAGGATAACATAGGGAAAGATCAAGAACCACTTCCTCCTAGTAGTAAAGCTGCTGCCACTAGTCATGACATACAGTAGATGATGATATGCCATCAATGTCGTCTGCCAAGGCCGATGCCCAATGTGATAGTAGAGGGCATGTAAAATCCAAAGTCCAGTCCAGTGCTGTCTTGTGCTGCCATAAGTCCAGTGGTGGTGTGGTGTGCTGTGCTGTATATTATTTACTCCAAATGAAAGGCTTATATTACTTATTTTACTATCCAAATAATTTTTACAGGGTTTGCCTTGTGTGGTGTAGGGGTACGCTCACCTGTGCGGCTTATTATTATAATAGCTCCAAATAAAAGGGTTTTTATTATCCAAATTAATTTTACAGGCTTTGCCGTGTGTGTGTGGTTTAGGGTTACGCTCTCCTGTGCCACCAATATTGTGCGTGTATTACATCTGGGCAAATTCCAGCACGTCCCATGTTGTTTGTGCCGCACACTTGTGTCACTTAGCTTAGTCATACAGCTACCTCATTGCACCTCTTTTTCTTCTTTGCATTGTGTGCTGTTTGGGGACTAGTTTTTTTAAGTGCCATCCTGTCTGCAACTGCAGTGCCACTCCTAGATGGGCCAGGTGTTTGTGCCGCACACTTGTGTCACTTAGCTTAGCCATACAACTACCTCATTGCACCTCTTTTACTTCTTTGTATGAAATGCTGTTTGGGGACTTTCTTTTTTTTTTAAGTGCCATCCTGTCTGCCCCTGCAGTGTGACTCCTAGATGGGCCAGGTGTTTGTGCCGCACACTTGTGTCGCTTAGCTTAGTCATACAACTACCTCATTGCACCCTTTTTCTTCTTTGCATGATGTGCTGTTTGGGGCCTATTTTTTAACTCTGCCAGCCTGTCTGCCATTGCAGTGCCACTCCTAGGGTGGCAGGGCCACTCCTAGGGTGGCAGATGGGCCAGGTGTTTGTACCACACACTTGTGTCGCTTAGCTTAGTCATACAGCTACCTCGTGCAACTTTTAGGCCTAAATACAATATTGTGAGGTGTTCATAATAGACTGTAAATGAGTGGAAATTAATGTCATTGAGGTTAATAATACCGTAGGAACAAAATTACCCCCAAATTCTGTGAATTTAGCTGTTTTTGTTTTTTTCAAAAATCATCCAGACCCTAAACCAAAACCAAAACACGAAAAGATGGTTTTGGAAAAACCAATCCAGATCCAAAACATGAGGATGGAACCAGAACCAAAACCAAAACAAGAAAAGTGCCCGCCACACATCTCTAGAAAAAATTTGATAATCAAGACCTACTGTTTGAAGATAAGTCTAGGAAAAACAGATATTTCTTGGTGCATAAAGTAAAGAAAGAAATCATGTCTAAAGAATGGCAGAATTTGGAAAAGTGTATGGGTAATATGAAGAGAATTGATTATATGTGTACGGTTAATGATAAGTAGCTATCCCAAGAATTGATGCTACAGTAGCATAAGTTGTATCAAAAACAACCATTCTTCTCAAGGGTGAAGCTATTTTGAGAGAGAGTATGGATAAAAGAATTGAGAGCTCTTTGAAGAAGTTGCATAGCTCAACAGCTATTTCATAAAAGTCTGGTGTTTCATAGCTTCAGTATCAAGGAAAATCTCAAGGCATTATTTGCAGAGAAGTCTGGGAATTATTCAGAAGGCTTTAGAGTACCTGTGAGAAGCTTCAGGTGATGTTTTAAACTTTTCAGAGAAGTCTATGTCTACAGGTATAATGGCAAGAAGAGCTCTGTGGCTATGTGCATAGGTGGACATATGTGCTCTCCAAGAACCGGATGGTTTCCTTAGCATATGAAAGCTTCCTGCTGTTTGGTAATATGTTTGATGCAATAATACAAGAGATGACAGAAGGAAAGTCAGCAAGACTACCTCAGGATAGACTTAACAGGTATTTTGTGGCGTCTTCCAGACAACAGTTTAAAGAAGCTTGAAGTTGTAGGCCAGGACATCAATATAGTGGCAGATTTTCAACAGGGATGACAAGGCAGTCTTTTAACCAATCCTTCAAGAGAGGCAATAGATAACAATGACTACTACAGATTCCCTGCATTAGTACCAGTAGGGGGCAGACATTTAAAATTTGCCAAGCAATGGGAAGATTCAGTTCAAGACAGATGAGTTCTGGATACAGTGTTTCAAGGAGCTCATATAGAATTTTCAGAAATCCCAAGACTGGAAAAATTTGTGGAATTGGAAGTTCCAGTGATAACTTCAGAAATCAAGGCAATAGACATTAGCAGAAAGAGTGGTTTTTATTCCTGACTACTTCTGGTAGAAAAGTTTACAGGAGGAGCCACAGAGAACTGAACAAATTTGTGAAGACCAAGAAATTTCATATGGAAACCCAAAAGGTGGGTACACACTAATAGATATATCTGCAGATCAATTGATCTGCAGATATATCTATGGACGGATCGGGCAGTGTGCTGTACATAGACACTGCCCGATCCGTTGGGGACTGAAGTCATGAACTGGGTGGGCGTGTACACACGCCCGCCCAGTTCAGCTGTCAATCAATGCCGGCCGCCGCAGCACGTGTACGGGCGGTCGAACGACGATATGTCTGTGAACGACGGAGTTCACAGACGTATTGGCCGTACACACTGGCCGACGGTCCCGTGATATATCGGCCGTTCAAGAGAACGGCCGATATATCGACCAGTGTGTACGGGCCTTAAGATCCATTTTAGAAGGTATAAAGAGAGAAGAATTTGTTGGCTTCAATGTACTTAAATGATACATACTAATTCTGAAAATATCTGAGGTTCTGAATCCTAGGAAAGCATTTCCAGTTCACGTCTCCCATTTGGCAACAACAACAATAACATTTCTTCAGTCTCTTGGTTAGCTAATAAACAGGGAGAGAAGCGAGTTGAATACTGTATAATGGATGCAATTTCTGGGCGCACAGATTGACACTCTGCAATTCAAGGTTACGTTATCGAAGGAAAGATGCAGGAAAATCCAAGAACTGGCCACATTGGTACAAGCATGCAGTAAAGTGACATCATGCCTAGGATAGTGTCATCCATTATAGACATTATTCCTTGGGCAAAGTGGAGAATGAGAAAATTGCAGACGAACTTGCTGAAGTACAGCCAAAAGGGGACTCCTTTGTGTTACCAAGTAAGTCTGGATCAAACCACAAGAAAGTCTCTCTCCTGGTAAGCAAGCACAGAACAGATTGACAGAGCTATATTGCCATAACTACAGTGGTTGTTACTACTACCAATGCAAGTTCCACAGGATTGGGTCCACATTTAATGCAACAAAATCAGAAGGGAATCTGGTCTTCACAAGTGTTGATGTGTTCATCCAATCAGGATGAGAAATGAGGGCTGTTTGGAGAGCAATACATTTTCTGAACCAACAGTCAGGAAAGCATCTTAAAGTTTTCTCAGAAAATGATGCTGTAGTGGCATATTTGAATCACCAGGTTGGCACAAAGAGCTGGGTTCTGCTGAAGAAAGTGACAAGTATTATGGAAGGGGCCGAGCAGCGTTTGCATTCTCTATCGGCCTGCATGTGTTTCAAAGGATAGTAAGATTTGGTCATCCAGAAATAGACTTGATGGCGACTCATCTCAAAACAAAGGTACCTCTTTTCTTCTCCTGATATCATCTGCCACTGGGAGCCAATTAATTCTACCAGTACATTTCTGGATTGTGGGAGGAATCTAAAGTACCTAGAGGAAACTCATGCAAACACGGGGAGAATATACAAGCTTTACACAGTCAGAACCATTGTGGGAATTAAACCCATGACTTCAACAGTGTGGGGCAGTTATGCTAACCATTACACCATCCATGCAGGAAGAATAGAGGTGAAAGTGGTAAAATAGAATGTGGAACGAACTATAGGTTGGAGCAAGAGAGTGCCATGATTTGGAAACTAGCAGAAAGACAAGAGCAAATGGGAGCAGCAGAATGCAGGGATGATGGGTGATGCAACAGCATTCAATAAGACAGGCCCTACCGCATGGCCATATAGGCTGTGCCTTCAAGCTTATGCATTTTTTTTCCCACAGTGATACATAAATGTTTTTTTAACAATTTTTTTTAAAATCTCTGTAAAACAATACAGTACTTCTGCTTCTTGCAGGACTTCTCAGGGGTGGTCTTCAGTATGCCGACTATCGGGATCCCGGCGCACAGTATACCGGCGCCGGGATCCCGACAGCCGGCATACCGACACTTTTTCTCACTCGTGGGGGTTCACGACCCCCCTGGAGAGAGAATAAAATAGCATGGCGCACGTAGCGAGCCACTGTGCCCGCAGCGAGCCCGAAAGGGGCTCATTTGCGCTTGCCACGCTGTCGGTATAAAGGCAGTCGGGCTTCCGGCGCCGGTATGCTTGTCGCCGGGAGCCTGGCCGCCGGCATACCATACTACACCTCTTCACAGTCCTACAAGCACATCATCCAGCAGACAGGGGTGATACTAAGGTTTTCCCATGACTCACTGCTGGCTGGTAGGTGGTGGCAGACAGCCCAGGCTGGTGGGAGTTCACCCGCCCCCCACCCCAGGAGTGACTATAGCTGGGGGATACACAGCTTTCCTGATCTACCTGAACCCAGGCTGCAGGAATATTGTCTTCCTGCAGCTGCAGGTGAGTGATCCTTTTAGGATCTCCCCCTGCTGAAGCTTGAATGGAAGATTCGCATATGCAGCAACATATAGTGTTCTTGCTGCAAGGGTAGTTTATAGTGTGACAGTGACATGATGATGGCAAAATTATTTTTTATTTTAACTAATTTTTTTTGTGTTTTAATAACTTAGATTATAATGTTAGACTGTTTCTATGATATGAGAATAAAGTAAAAGTTAAATGTAACTTTCAGATTTGTATTAAACGACATTCTTCTTTTAAAGCTGTATAACAGTTTCCCAGCTGTGATGGACAGGCTGCCGGGTGTTCATAGGATAATGTTTGAGAACACTAGAAAGATTCTGAACTTTATCAGAGCGACATTTATGAAACAGAAGGAAGAACTGGATGTGAATGACCAGAGGAATCTGATTGATGTGTTCCTGGCTAAGCAGCTGGAGGTATAACTTCATCATTTCATTTATACCCCTTTCAGACCACCAGCTATGAACACGGCAGTGACGTGCGGTGGGATGAGGCAGGTGAGGCAGAGCCTTTCCTGTCATACTAATGTTTGTACCAGAGTTCTTACTGTATAAAGTATATGAAAAATACAAAGAATATGTTTGAAATATCTTCTTTGCATTATTCTAATGATTTTTATAGCCAAAACTCAGGAGTAAAAAGTCTATGGCAGGTGAGGCAGTGCCTCCCCTGCCTATCTTACCCGCACATCTCTGTTCAAAACTCACCAAATTTCCAGGAGTTTATACTGCTGCACCTGTGTATAATGCCCACATGTATATACTGCTGCACCTGTGTATAATGCACCACATGTATATACTGCTGCACCTGTGTATAATGCCCACATGTATATACTGCAGTACCTGTGTATAATGCCCACATGTATATACAGTACTGCTGCACCTGTGTATAATGCCCACATGTATATACTGCTGCACCTGTATATAATGTCCACATGTATATACTGCTGCACCTGTGTATACTGCCTACATGTATATACTGCTGCACCTGTGTATAATGCCCACATGTATATACTGCTGCACCTGTTTATAATGCCCACATGTATATACTGCTGCACGTGTGTATAATGCTCACATGTATATATTGCTGCACCTGTGTATAATGCCCACATGTATATACTGCTGTACCTGTGTATAATGTCCACATATATATCCTTCTGCACCTGTGTATAATGCCTTCATGTATATTCTGCTGCACCTGTGTATACTGCTTACATGTATATACTGCTGCACCTGTGTATAATGCCCACATGTATATACTGCTACACCTGTGTATACTGCCTACATGTATATACTGCTGCACCTGTGTATAATGCCCACATGTATATACTGCTACACCTGTGTATAATGCCCACATGTATATACTGCTGTACCTGTGTATAATGCCCACATGTATATACTGCTGCACCTGTGCATAATGCCCAGATGTATATATACTACTGCACCTGTGTATAATACCCACATGTATATAGTGCTGCACCTGTGTATAATGCCCACATGTATATATACTACTGCACCTGTGCATAATGCCCAGATGTACCCTTTGGCTCATATACTGTACAGTATTTCATATAAATCTGGCTCTGGTGCTAGCCAGTGCCTCCTGAGACATTTTGCTCACCGCACGTCCCTGGAACATTGAACGCTTGTGCAGTCTGAAGGGTGTCAGGGCTGAAGTATCAGGTAGCGAGCAGGGTTGAACACGTGTTCAACCGGGCTCACTATGCGGTGTGAACAGGAACCGGGGTGATGAAACCCGTTTCCCGTTCACTGTATGTGGATGGGCGGCGCTTGGAGATCATGTGAGCTCCAAGCGACCCCAACATCTGGGTCACCGCTGATATCACCAACCGGGAAACATACTCCAGTTTCAGGCTCCCTAGTGCGACCCGCCTCAGTTGGTCTGAAAGGGGTATTAGCATTAATATAATGTAAACATTAGCGACTTAACTGAAGTCCCCAAATATGTTTGCTAAAAGTTACCTATAGAAGATCTATCCCTAAAATAACAACACACGTCTCTTTCATGTTTACATATTGTCTATTTCACAACGCTGTAATAGTACACAAATGTCATGTATGAATGTAATAATGTAATTGATGATACCTCAGACACATGGTGCAGTCAGTCATTCTATTTACAAATGCATCTGAGATTAGATGCACCCAGGTAACTGCACACTCAGCAGTCCTGTCTCTCTGCCACGTGAGTGCTACAGTGGTGCTTGAAAGTTTGCGAACTCTTCAGAATTTTCTATATGTCTGCTGAAATTTGGCCTCAGATTTTCTCACAAGTCCTAAATGTAGATAAAGAGAATGAAATCAAACAAATGACACGAAAAAAAAACTTAGACAAGCTCATTTTGTTATTGAGAAAAATGATCCAATATCATATATCTGTGAGTGGCAAAAGTATGTGAACCTTTAGGCTTAGCAAATATTTTGAAGGCGAAATTAAAATCAGGTATTTTCAATCTATGGGATGAGACTGGAATCCATACCTAAACCTTCACTCATCAGGTGTGAGTGGAAAATCTGTCTTTTTAAAAGAACAGGGATCTATCAAAGTCTGATGCTCACAACACATTTGTAGAAGTGTATTATGCCACGCACAAAGGAGATTTCTGAGGACCTCAGAAGAAGAGTTGTTGATGCTAATCAGGCTTGAAAAGGTTACAAAACTTTCTCTATAGAGTTTGGACTCCACCAATCAACAGACAGATTGTGTACAAATGGAGGAAATGCCAAACCATTATTACAATCCCCAGGAGTGGTTAACCAACAAAGATCAGACCAAGAGCAAGGTGTCTAATAGTTTGCAAAGTCACAAAGGAACCCAAGGTAACCTCTAAGCAACTGAAGGTCTTTCTCACATTAGCTAATGTTAATGTTCATGAGTCCACCATCAGGAGGACACTGAAGAACAATGATGTGTATAGCAGGATTGCAAAGAGAAAGCCACTAGTCTCCAAAGAGAACATTGCTGCCCATCTGCAGTTTGGTAAATATCTCCTGGAGAAGCCAGAAGGCTATTGGAACAATGTTTTGTGGACAGATTAGTCCAAAATAGAGCATTTTTGCTTGAATGAGAAGAGCTATGTTTGGACAAAGGAGAACACTGCTTTCCAGAATAAAAACCTCATACGATCTGTGAAACACAGTGATGGCGGTGGTATCATGGTTTGGGCCTGTGATGCTGCATCTGGCTCAGGATGACTTGCCATCATTGATGGGACAACTGATTTTGATTTATACCAGAATATTCTAAAGGAAAATGTCAGGACATCCGTCCATGAGCTGCATCTCAATGTTAAGGACTACTCAGCAATTACCGGAAATGCTTACATGCAGTTATTGCTGCACAAGAGAGTCATACCAGATACTGAAAGCAAAGGTTCACAGACTATTGTCACTCACATATGTGTGATATTGGATCATTTTCCTAAATAAAAAAAAATGAGAAGGTCTACATTTTTTGCCTTATTTATTTGATTTGGTTCTATTTGTCTACTTTTAGGACTTGTGTGGAAATCTGAGATAGTATTAGGCCAAATTTCAGCAGAAATATAGAAAATTCTGAAGGGTTCACAAACCTTCAAGCCCCACTGAAGGTAATGTCTTTAGAGTAGGGAGGTGAGTGCCCGTTTTGTGTAGTTATTATTGGGCATGGCTTTGGGTAGTAATCATGCTTGCCTTCTTTATAAGAAGCATTTCAAGAGGGTGTGTACTGCCCAAGATGAGACCTTTATGTCCAGCTGTAAATGTGCCCCAAGGCAGTTACAGTACATAACAAAATAAAGAATGGATTATGAGCTCCTAAATTGGGATTGTGATGAGTCTTTATGTATTGTCTCTTGTAAAGTCTTGTGTTGGTGACAATGGGAACTCTTCGTTATATCCTCAGAATATCCTCAGAAAAAAAGACAAACAAGGACAGGAAACACTTCTCATAGTGTGCATCAGATAATCTTGCTGAAATGAGCGTGAAAGGCACAAATAGAGAAAAACAGAGACGAGATTTACTTTGTACCCTTTTTAGGCCTCCACTAGGGCAAATTTCACGTATAGGACATACAATTCATCACATGGCTCCTTTTGAATTCACAACTGGTGACCTTCACGCACTATGATGGATCTTGATGTAACCAATGTTAATCTCCCTCAAAGAGATGTAAACATGCTCCACATAGTGTAATAAGTAATCAAAAAAAATGTGATATTAAAAATCACATTAAAAATAGAGCATGGTACCGTATAAAGCCTTGTTGGTCCCAAAGCATAAGTAAACACATGGACAAAACAGATGGTAAGACCCAGGTAGATCTGCCCTCCTGATTACTCTGCAAGGATCCTTCAATGGCTTGTTCAAGGTACACCAAAACATCAAGATCCATCGTAGTGCATGAAGGTCACCAAGTGTGAATTCAAAAGGAGCCACATGATGACTTGTATGTCCTATATGTAAAATTTGGCCTAGTGGAGGCCTAAAAAGGGTAAGAAGTAAATCTCATCTCTGTTATTCTCCATTTGTGCCTTTCACGCTCATTTCATCAAGATTATCTGATGCACACTATGAGAAGTGTTTCCTGTCCTTTTTTGTGTTTTTTTCTGAGGTTATTCTGAGGATATAAAGAAGAGTTCCCATTGTCACAATCACAAGACTTTACAAGAGAAAATACATAAAGACTCATCACAATCCCAATTTAGGAGCTCATAATCCATTCTTATTTTGTTATATCATTGCCGTTTGACATCTCTGTGGGTGGGTGTCAGAATTATTTGTACCACCTTTTTTTTAGAAGCGCAGGGTATCTCGTACTTGTTTTCCCAGTTACAGTACATAGTTCATTTGCCACAATTTACCTTGTAATCCAAACTTTCTGTCCTGTAATGAAGTATCTGAAATCCATGAGGGAGATATATCAAGTCTTGGAGAAAGACAAACTGAAGCTGATTGGTTGGTACCTTTTATATGTCTTCGCTTTATCGCTCTCCAAGTTTTTATGCATCTCTTCCCATGTTTCATTGCTCCTAGTATGTGATGGTGCTCGAGTGGCTGGCTACAATATTTAACCATTGGTTTTGTTATATTATTAAATAACATGGTAGCCACCAATAGTTGCATAAGTGTGAATGTGTGTTATATGTATATTTATTATACAGTGTACTAGTAAACAAATCTGTATGATGACATTCTATTCATATTGCACAGGGGAAGCCAGAATCCACTCTGTATTACCACAACGACAACCTGACGGCAGTGGTCAGCAATCTGTTTGGTGCTGGGATGGAGACCACCTCCACCACTCTGAGATGGGGCCTCCTGCTGATGATGAAATATCCAGAGATCCAAAGTGAGGAATATATATGGTATATGTGCTCCTGTTGTGATATACAAGCCACTATAGAGTTCCTTGTGCATCATAAAGAATATTGCAGCATCATAGCAGAGTGGTTAGCATTGATTCATTAATAGGTAACATATTTGGCCCTATATTTGTGGAGTTTATGTCCTCCTATTGTTTTCATGGATTTGTACTGGTGCTCTGGTTTACTCCCACAGGCCAGAAATGTACCGGTAGGTTAACTGGCTGTTGACAAAATGGACCCTATTGTAGTTTGGTTTCTTATAGAAGATAAAGCGAAAGTTGACTGGTGTCAATTTTATGTGATACAGTTTATGTTGAAAATGATGTGTGTGCAGGTGTTGTTATTGATATTGTTATATACAGTAAGCACAACACCAGTGCATGACTCAAACTTTGAGCAGCCCAGTTTCTAAACCGGTGGTTTGGTTTAGTGATAGATAGCCGGTACAGCCGTACTCACTGTTATATGTACACTGGTAATATGTTCGGGATTGCAGGTAACTGTAGGTTCCTGCCATGTCACACTGGACCGTCTCAAGAAAGTTCCGCACATGCTCAGCCTCCCTGAAGAACAGGACGATATGGGTCTCTGCAGTAGTGCACTCCTCTTTGTTATGTGCATAATAATGCTCCACATAGTTTTATGGTACTTGAGTTGAGAACACTATGCGGGGAATTCGGTTGCATGTGTTAATTTACCAGGGCTAATTGATCCACCGTGGCTATCCAATTAGCACTAAATGCAGCCCAAAGTCAGCACGAATCCATGATTTTTTGGGGGGACACGCTGAGGTCCTGAAAAAGTCCCTGATAAATGCTCTGTTTTCGTGAAAAACTCATGGGTCCATGAACTTAACATGTGTTTCCGTCCAAATACAGGTAATTTTTTTGGGCTGCAATAGCGGGGTCTAATTGGATTGGGCAAAAAAAAAAAAAATATCGGTGAAGTTCTGTTTTTACTGCCTGAAAAATTACTGCAGGCATTTTAATACCCCCTATATCTCTATATTGTATGTAAATAACTAAAGAATAAAACCAAAAAAAATTGTTAAAACTAGAGATGAGCGGGTTCAGATCCCTGATATCCGAACTCTACCGAACCTCCGGAACCGAATCCGGAACTGAGTCAGGCTCTGGTTTTCCTGCGTCATCATCCCGCTGTCGGATTCTCGCAGGGTTTGGATTCCATATAAGGACCCGAGCGTCGCCGCCATTTTCACTCCAGTCTCGGAGAGTGTAGTGAGAGGACGTGTGTCCATCCTCAGTGTCTGTGTGGGGGCAGGAAAGTGGGGTGGCGATTCCAGTGCAGTCTTGTGTTGCTCAGTTCAGTGTAGTGTCTTATGCTGCATCAGTCCAGCCAGTCACAGTGTTGGTTTCCTCTGCTGCTATATGTCCCCAGTGCTGCTGTATAAGTCCCTTGCATTTTTGCTGTGTTGTCCTGCATTAGACCAGGAGTAGTGTCTTGTGCAGCATCAGTTCAGTGACCAGTCACAGTGGTGGTGTCCTCTGCTGCCATATATCCAGTGTTACTGCCATATAATTCCCATGATACTGGTGTATAATTCCCGTGATACTGGTGTATAATTTCTGTGATACTGGCGTATAATTCCCGCGATACTGGCGTATAATTCCAGTGATATTGCCGTATAATTCCAGTGATATTTCTGTATAATTCCCGTGATACTGACGTACAATTCCTGTGATATTGCCATATTATTCAAATAGTCTCCTAACTGGTCTTCCCAAAACGAGAATCTCACCACTTCAATCCATTCTGAATGCAGCGGCAAGGCTTATCTTCCTCGCTAGACGTTCATCGTCTGCAGATCCACTCTGTCAGTCCCTCCATTGGTTACCTTTACTCTACCGCATACAATATAAAATACTTTTACTCACATACAAGGCCATTAACCAAACTACACCAACGTACCTCACTTCGCTTATCTCAAAATATCTCCCAACCCGACCTCTTCGCTCTTCACAAGACCTGCGTTTCTCATCCACACTCATTACTCGCTCCCACTCACGATTGCAGGACTTTCATCAGGCTGCACCCACTCTGTGGAATGCCCTACCACGCACAATAAGACTCTCCTCTAGTCTCCAAACCTTCAAGCGTTCCCTGAAAACTCACCTCTTTAGGCAACCATATCAAATTCCAGAACTGCCCACATAACTTTCATAAACCTTCTTATCAAATTGCATCCACTCTGTACAGTTCACACATTACCTCACATGTCTTCTCATTCTTCACTTTCCCTTCCTCTCAAACCCAATTCATCATTGCTGTATGACCATATCATACAGCCCTCCAAGAACCTTTGCAATCTGGTGAACAACTATGCAATAGAAAGCACCTTTCCTTGTGTACACATGCCTATTTCCCTATAGATTGTAAGCTTGCGAGCAGGGCCTTCCTACATCTATGACTGTTTGTTATCACCCAGTTTGTTATTGTTATTTGAAATTGTAAAGCGCAATGGAATTTGCTGCGCTATATAAGAAACTGCTAATAAATAAATAATAATAAATAATAAATAATTCCAGTGATATTGCTGTATAATTCCAGTGATACTGGCGTATAATTCCAGTGATACTGGCGTATAATTCCTGTGATACTGTACTTGTTTATAATTCCAGTGATATTGCCGTATAATTCCAGTGATATTGCTGTATAATTCCTGTGATACTGGAATATAATTCCCGTGATATTGCCGTATAATTCCCGTGATATTGGCGTATAATTCCAGTGATATTGCCATATACTTCCTGTGATATTGCCGTATAATTCTAGTTATACTGTCATATAATTCCAGTGATATTGCCGTATAATTCCAGTGATATTGCCATATAATTCCTGTGGTAATGGCGTATAATTCCAGTGATACTGGCGTATGAATCCTGTACACCGTCGTATAATTCCAGTGATATTGCCGTATAATTCTAGTGATATTGCTGTATAATTCCCGAGATACTGGCGTATAATTCCATTGATACTGACATACAATTCCTGTGATATTGCCGTATAATTCCAGTGATATTGATGTATAATTCCTGTGATACTGGCGTATAATTCCCGTGATACTGGCGTATAATTCCAGTGTTATTGCCGTATAATTTCAATGATATTGCCGTATAATTCCTGTGATACTGGTGTATAATTCCAGTGCTATTGCCGTATAATTCCCGTGATATAGCTTTATAAATCCAGTGATATTGCTGTATAATTCCAGTGATATTGCTGTATAATTCCCGTGATACTGGTGTATAATTCCAGTGATATTGCCGTATCATTTCAATGATACTGCCGTATAATTCCCGTGATGCTGGCGTATAATTCCAGTGATATTGCTGTATAATTCCAGTGATATTGCTGTATAATTCCTGTGATACTGGTGTATAATTCCAGTGATATTGCCGTATAATTCCCGTGATGCTGGCGTATAATTCCAGTGATATTGCTGTATAATTCCCGTGATACTGGTGTATAATTCCAGAGATACTGACACTGTTGCTGGCGCTGAAGAGGAACTTGATGATGAGGATTCTGATGGTGATGTGGTTTGTTTAAATCAGGCACCAGTGGAGAACCTGTTGTCCATGGGATGAAGAAGCTCATTGTGATGCCTGGGCAAAATCCCCAAAAAGCCACCTCTTCAATGTGGAATTATTTCTCCACAAATCCAGACAACAGGTGTCAAACTATTTGTTGCCTCTGTCAATGTGTAATAAGTAGGGGTAAGGATGTTAACCACCTAGGAACATCCTCCCTTATATATCACATGCAGCGCATTCATCATAAGTCAGTGTCAAATTGTGAAACTTTGGGTAAGAGCATAAGCAGTCCACTGACACCTAAATCCCATCTTCCTCTTGTACCCAAGCTCCTGCAAGCCACACCACCAACTCCCTCAACTTCAACTTCCTTCTCAGTCAGGAACGTCAGTAGTCCTGCAGGGCATGTCACTGGCAAGACTGAGGAGTCCTCTCCTAACCAGGATTCCTCTTGAGGATCCTTGAGTGGTACATCTGCTGTTGCTGCCACTGCTGTTGTTGCTGCTGGAAGTCGATCTTCATCCCACAGGTGAAGTCAGAGGACCACTTGTACTACTTCAACTAAGCAATTAACTGTCCAACAGTCCTTTGTGAGGAAAATGAAATATGATAGCAGTCATCCTTTTGCAAAGCGGATATCTGAGGCCTTGACAGCTATGTTGGTGTTAGACGTGCGTCCGGTATCCGCCATTAGTTCAGTGGGACTTAGAGAATTGTTTGAGGTACTGTGTCCCCAGTATCAAATCCCATCTAGGTTCCACTTTACTAGGCAGGCGATAACGAGAATGTACAGAGACATCAGAAAAAGTGTCCTTAGTGTCCTACAAAATGCAGCTGTACCCACTGTCCACTTAACCACGGACATGTGAACAAGTGGAACAGGGCAGACTAAGGACTATATGACTGTGACAGCCCACTGGGTAGATGTATTGCCTCCTGCAGCAACAACAGCAGTGGCACCAGTAGCAGCATCTCGCAAATGCCAACTCATTTCTAGGCAGGCTATGCTATGTGTCACCGCTTTCCGTAAGAGGCACACCACTGACAAACTCTTGCGAAAACTGAGGGACATCATTGCACATTGGCTTACCCTAATTAGACTTTCCTGGGGATTTGTGATATCGGACGCCACCAATATTGTGCGTGCAATGCATCTCAGCAAATTCCAGCACGTCCCATGTTTTGCACATACTATACAATTAATTTGGTGGTTCAGAATTTCTTTAAAAATGACAGGGGTGTGCAGGAGATGCTGTTGGTTGCCGAAAAATTGCAGACCACTTTCGACATTCAGCCACTGCGTGCCGAAGACGGGAGCGCCATCAAACACACCTGAACCTGCTGTGCCATCATCTGAAGCAAGAGCTGGTAACGAGGTGGAATTCAACACTCTATATGCTTCAGAGGATGGAGGAGTAGCAAAAGGCTATTAAAGCCTATTCATCTGCTACGATATAGGCAAAGGAGGGGGAATGCACCTGACTCAAGCGCAGTGGAGAATGATTAACGTCTTGTGCAAGGTTCTCCAACCCTTCGAGCTTGCCACACGTGAAGTCAGTTCAGACACTGCCAGCTTGAGTCAGGTCATTCCCCTCATCAGGCTTTTGTAGAAGCAGCTGGAAAAATTAAAGGAGGAGCTAAGACGGAGCGATTTTGCAAAGTATGTGGGACTTGTGGATGGAGCCCTTCATTCGCTTTGTCAGGATTGAAGGGTGGTCAGTCTGTTGAAATCAGAGCACTACATTTTGGGCACCATGCTCGATCCTAGGATTAAAGCATATGTTGTATCTCTCTTTCTGGCAGACACAAATCTGCAGTGGTTCAAAGACTTGCTGATGAGAAAATTGTCAACTCAAGCAGAACATGACCCGTTAACAGCTCCTCCTTCACTTTCTTCCGCCACTGGGGCTGCGAGGAAAAGGATCAGATTTCCTAGCCCATCCGCTGGCGGTGATGCAGGGCAGTCAGGAGCGAGTGCTGACATCTGGTGCGGACTGAAAGACCTGCCAACGATTACTGACATGTCTACTGTCACTGCATATGATTCGTCAGCATTGAAAGAATGGTGGAGGATTATATGAGTGACAGCATCCAAGTAGGCATGCCAGACAGTCCGTACATATACTGGCAGGAAAAAAAGGCAATTTGGATGCCCTTGCACAAACTGGATTTATTTTACTTAAGTTGCCGTCGTCCCCCTCAAGTGTGTACTCTGAAAGAGTGTTTAGTGCAGCCGGTAACCTTGTCACCGATCGGTGTAGGAGGTTATTTCCACAAAATGTGGAGAAGATGATGTTCATTGAAATTAATTATACATTTCTGCGGGAAGAACTTGACCAGCAATTGCCTCCAGAAAGTACACAGGGACCTGTAATGGTGGATTCCAGTGGGGACGAATTAATACTTTGGGAGGAGGAGGAGGAGGTACACAGTGAAATGGGTGAAGAATCGGAGGATGAGGTCGATATCTTGCCTCTGTAGAGCCAGTTTGTGCAAGGAAAGATTGATTGCTTCTTTTTTGGTGGGGGCCCAAACAAACCAGTCATTTCAGCCACAGTCATGTGGCAGACCCTTTCGCTGAAATGATTAGTTTGTAAAAGTGTGCATGCCCTACTTATACAACATAAGGGTGGGTTGGAAGGCCCAAGGACAATTCCATCTTGCACCTCTTTTTCTTCTTTGCATCATGTGCTGTTTGGGGCCTAGTTTTTGAATAGTGCCATCCTGTCTGACACTGCAGTGCCACTTCTAGATGGTCCAGGTGTTTGTGCCGCACTTGTGTCACTTAGCTGAGTCATTCGGCCACCTCAGTGCAGACTTTTGGCCTAAAAACAATATTGTGAGGTGTGAGGTGTTCAGAATAGACTGGAAATGAGTGAAAATGAATGTTATTGAGGTTAATAATACTGTAGGAGCAAAATTACTAAACTTTAAAGCAGCATATCATGGAGTTCAGTAATGTCCTTTTCACTCTCATTACTGGTTTTGACTGAACATTTTTGCTGATGGTACTAAGCTATGTAGGGTAATTAACATAGAGCAGAATAGTAAATTGTTGAGGATATAGGCCATTAGGGCTGGACGTAATGACGCCCAAGTTTGGCGACCCTGCGGGATGCACAGTTTTTGAAGGAACTGAGCAGGGAGGTTGTTCTAAACATCTTGGAGAACTCCCAGAGAGACTTGATGATATTGAGGTCAGGGCTCTGTGGTGGCCATATCATCAATTCTAGGACTTCTTGTTCTTCTTTACACTGAAGGTAGTTCTTAGTGGCATTGGCTGTAGGTTCAGGGTTGTCCTGCAGCAGATTCAGTTTGGAGCCAATAAGATTGATAAGTACCGGCCTGTATTTCATGGCCTGCCTGTGAGAATATGGCCTCCACACTTGCCTTGTCTTGCAGTGCCGTCACTAAAAAAGATTGCTACTGCGTCGGCTCAATGTGCAAAACCTATAAAAGGACAATCAAGGAAAATATTTAATGAATGATACTAAGGGCCATTTCATCATAATTCAATATCCAAATTGCCATGAGTTGCCGCAGTGATTATTTAACTACCAGTGCAATTCATTAATGCTCTGGTGGAGGACCAGCTGCTAGGAAAAGCCTGAGTTAACGCAACACAGCCTCAGGGCACACCATGAGGTGGTGACAGAGGGGTCCACTTTGGAGGGCATGTCGTAAAACTGTTACAGTTGAAAAGAGGAACAGTATACAGATGTGGTCACATCACATTCATTTGTGAATCAACACAGAGGACATGTCAAGAGTGTGGGTGAACTTCTTTCCCCAAAATACCAACTGGCATAATCTATCCCTAAAGAAGGAAATGACTATGGACTACTTCACCACAGTACACTATGGGAGTCATTCCGACCCATTTGCATGCAGCAGTTCTTCGCAGCGTTGCAAACTGGTCGGAAATGCGCATGCGCGGTGGTCGCAATGCATACGTGCATTGTTGCCCGGCGCCGGGCAACGACCAGAAGAAAGAAGAAAGTGATTGCTAGTTCGATCGCAAGAAGATTGACAGCGGGGAGGCGTTCCGGGGTGTTTACTCACCACTTTCCGGGCGTGGAGATCCAAACGAAGGTGTGTCCAGACGTTTGGAGGGCGGATGTCTGACGTCAATCCCGGGACCTTCGTCGCTGGTTCACAAGCGATCGCAGCCCTGCTATGCTAAAATACACTTCCCATAGGCGGTGTCAAGTTGATCCACAAGCAGCTAAAAGTTGCTACGTGCGATCAACTCGGAATGACCACCTATATACTAAATAGTCTTTTTTCAACATAAGTGTTTTTATATGGATCTAATTAAAAGTTAGTTTTTAACCCCTATATGTTTTTTTCTTAATGAGTGCGCCAACCAAGGGTCTTTCTTTGTTGTGTCTTGTACATCTATAAACCTGCAGGATTAATTTGGTAATAGGCTATAGAATGTGATAGCAATTCATAATATCTCTTCATTGACAGAAAAGGTGCAGAATGAAATAGAGAGAGTGATCGGATCAGCTCAGCTACAAACAGAGCATAGGAAGCAATTGCCGTACACCGATGCCGTCATCCATGAAATTCAGAGGTTTGGTGACATTGCGCCTAATAATGTGCCACATGCAACTACTCAGGACATCACATTCAGAGGCTATTTCCTCCCAAAGGTCGGTTTAATTGTTATCTAAGCGTATCGTAATATATACTGAAAGAGAGCGCTTAGCGATTGGATAATGTATTATATATACACAATATTAAAAAATTAAAACATAAAACATTCCTTATTAAAACACCCTTAATATAGTACCAGTATAGCTGGCAAATTACATAAATTAATAACAATATATCTTATAATGAATTATTTGTATAGCTGCCAAATTGTACTTAGTGGGTCATTCCGAGTTGATCGCTCGCTAGCTGTTTTTAGAAGCCGTGCAAACCCTATGCCGCCTCCCACTGGGAGTGTATTTTAGCTTAGCAGAAGTGTGAACGAAAGGATCGCAGAGCGGCTACAAATAAATATTGTGCAGTTTCAGAGAAGCTTCAGACCTACTCAGCGCTGCGATCACTTCAGACCATTCAGTTCCGGATTTGACGTCATAAACACGCCCTACGTTCACCCAGCCATGCCTGCATTTTTCCTGGCACGCCTGTGTTTTTATGAACACTCCCTGAAAAGGGTCAGTTGACTCCCAGAAACGCCCACTTCATGTCAATCACTCTGCAGCCAGCAGTGCGACTGAAATGCATCGATAGACCTTGTGTGAAACTACATTGGCCTTTGTGAAAGTACGTCGCACGTGCGCATTGCGCCACATAAGCATGCGCAGAAGTGCCTTTGTTTGCATCATCGCTGTGCAGCAAACATTTACAGCTAGCGATCAGCTCGAATGACCCCCTTAGTGCACCAAAATTTGTGTAGGACAGCGCCGTGGTCCACCTCTCAGTAAGCCTTGTACTTATTTTCACTAGTGGGCCCAGACAGTCTCTAGATAAAAGATAAATAGTATCCAAACTCTTCTAGACTCAGTTCATAGCAGCAATAGTTGCACACACAGGTGAAAGAACTTGTACTCCGGTATTCACATAGCAAGTGTCCGGGTAATGACTACCTGTTCCAAGTGCAATACAGAGTCCATAGCAGCAAGGAGAGTGGTGTTCCGTGTGAGACGTCATTCGGGCAGCGACACAGTGCAGCAACGAGGGAGAGCGTTGTCCGGTGGTGGGCAGCGTTTCCAAGGTCAAACTGGTATAGAAGTCGGGTGAGGATCCCTTAACATGTTTCTCCGTCCTATACCTTATGACGGTTTCCTCAGAGGTGCTTTCATAAGGAATGTTATGTTTAATTTTTTTATATTGTGTACACATAATAAATTTTCCAAACGCTAAGCGCTCTCTTTCACTATATATTCTATTTTTTGTAAATCTCTTTCAGATTACTATACTGGGAGCAGGCTGCATATGATTGGTTATAGGTGGTCAGCACAATTATACATTTTTGCAAGAATTTCTAGTGTTTTCTGTGTATTTAAATATACATACAGATAGGTCCACAATTATCTTTACTAGTTTGCTGCGCCTAGTTACAACATGATTTATTAGCATAAACCCTTCATCTATTGTTCTCAGCTGCAATACAATACAGAGAACAATACAGCAGGGGATTAAGTAATTACAGCAGGGGATTAAGTCCAACTGGCCAGTCTCAGTTAATCCTAAAAAAGGTTGAGATAAATGTGGACCCATCTGTATGTGTTCCTTTTTACGCCTGAATTATTCTTGGGGCCCACGGCTGTGTGAGTGCGAACACCGCCGATCGGCTGCTGTTGTTTGCACGCACCCAGCATTGTGTCCTCTGAATTCTTACTTTTTGTTTTAAGCGTATCGTAAAGTTGCAGGTTGGCTACATGATAGACGTCAACAACAGTATTCATTAAAAAACAGATGATTGCTGGCACCAACTCTATAAAATGAAACACATAGACACTCAATAAATGTAATAATGTCAAAAGTAATGTGTTATGTGAAAAATAATGCACTGACAAAAATAAAGGTTCTACATGAGTAAAACTCAGCACAAATAGGAATTGATACAGTAGAGGTTCTCCTCAATTTTCTTTACATACAGTGGACAAGCGAAGAAGTTGCCAAGTGGACAGCCAATCAGATTCTAGCTAGCATTGATCAAGTACTTTCTATAAAATGATAGGTAGAAGCTGTTTGCTAGGGGCAACTTCCCCAATGCTCCACTCTTTAGAAGGTATGATACATCTAATTTATATATTCATGATGAGACATAGCCATGCCTCCTGCATACATAACAGTGTATGGTTTACAGGATGGCTTGTGTTTTAATAATACTAATACAAATATTAGTAACATTTTATAAAATAATTTGTTCTTCATGGCTTACATCACAGATGGGTCCACGGTTATTTTGGCTAGTTTGCTGCACCTAGGCACAACATGGTTTATTTACATAAACCCTTCATCTATTGTTCTCAGCTGCAATACAATACAGAGAACAATACAGCAGGGGATTAAGTCCGACTGCCGAGTCTCAATTAATCCTATTAAAGGTCAAGATAAACATGGACCTATCTGTAGGTGGTGTTATATTCCATCATTTGTTTTATAGATATTTTTGTAGGCTCCATTTGTAATTGAATTATCATTAACACATAGCTGTCCTTTCTTGTTTTGAAGTTTTATTTCCAGAAAAATACCATCTAGTTTTTATCAATCGGGTTATAAAATCTTCTGGGCATGTGAATTGTATGTGATCATTAGGTATTGGGACTGTGTGATCTGGGTTCATATTGTAGGATCAGTCAAAGACTTGATCTTTCGAATTTGGTAATCCACATATTATTAGAACTTTGTCCTGCAACAGTTAGGTGTGCCCAAATATGGGTCCAAAAATGTTCTACGGTTTGAATTTTTTTTTATCTGTTACATAATGGACTACTTGTAAATGGGTGTTTGCCCCCAGGGGACCACTGTGATGCCAATACTGACTTCTGCACTGCATGATACTGCCTACTTTGAGAAACCAGATGAGTTTTACCCAGAACATTTCCTCACCTCAGAAGGACAATTCAAGAAGAATGAAGCATTCATACCGTTCTCAATGGGTAATAATAGTTCTGATCAGATTTTGTTGATTGTAATTTTAATAATGGACAGGGCCACCTGTAAATGTTACTTGACTGGTCCTTGGTCAGTTGTAAAGGTTGAAAAGAACGTGGAATGTACATATTTGTAGACAGTAATCTTTCATACTCTTTTGAATATCTACAATATTGATGGCCTTTATTAGTCCTAAAATCAAAGAATGGCATTTAGTTCTACTGACATTAATATGATACTAGGTACTGTACATTATATAAAAAGCTAGAATGGTTAACAACTCCTAAATTCTGGACTTACAGTATATTTATTTAACCTACAAAAGTTATTTGTAGAGGCTAAAGGAAGGTTATTTTACAGTTTTATATATAACTATATTGTCACGATTTATACTGTAAGGATGTGTAGTGCATTTAGCTACAGTATGTGCTGAACACATATGCTGTGTACACCTATTATCATGTACATACCTGTATGGAAAACATACCCAGGCCAAGATGGAAGTGATCACGGTAGAAAATGTCAATTAATAGACCTATTGGGGTAAGAGCAGAGTGCTGACCATAAAATTCTTTAATATTTCACATTCAGCAGAAACATTTTCCACATTCTTCCCACTGCAGTTTTGTCTAAAGTGTTCCCAGACCTACCCCACCCACACCACTCAGAATAAATTGCCCATCATTATCCCAACATTATTGCCAATGAATAACTCTGTCTCCAGATGCACAAGTCCCAGACCTGGAGGAAACAGAAAGCAGAACTTGCATTGAGAATAATGCAAGTAAGGTTGTCCTGTAGATGAAAAGAATACAAGCCTGGCAACTTCTGTATATCAAAAGACAGCAAGCCCAGATATGAAAGTATCACAAGCCAACAAATGTCTGGGCCAAATGTTGACTGATCTGGGTTGAATTTGAACAAAATGATTAACTTAACATTTAAGGAGCTCCTCAAGAAGCCAGGATTAGCCATGTTAATATGACTTTGTCTACCCAAGTTGTATCTGAAGTAAAAAATATCAGATTATTCTCAGCAATAATTCTGTTTCTTCATGAGACTCCATGGCAGCCTGGTATATTTGACCTATATATGACCTCTTCCCCTTAAGTATAGACAGGAAGTGTTTTAAGGGCCACCTGTTGTATATAGCCTGGCACTTTCTCTTTACGCTTATCTTTTTGAGTGTTTTATTTTATTAGTTTCCTGAAAAAACATACTCCGGGGGTGGGGGAGATGGGGACATACCAAAATCAGAATACAGTGAGGACTAATAAGCAGTCAAGACTTCAAGGTATATACTTATACCTGTGCAATTTATTATTTGCGCCTATCATATGTAAAGCAGTGTGGTTCCATACCGTTTGTATAGCTAGTGAAGCTGGTGCTGCACAGATGTATTTAATGACCCCTGAGTCTTCTTTGCCCCATGAGGTCAATACTGTCCTAGTTAAGAGCACCTAAAGGACTTCTGTTACATTATTTCCTTCTCTGTGATAATGAAGACAATTCATTTTATATTTCATCTTCCAATGGTCTGTTTTAGGAGGTTCACAAACTTACGTTGTTCCTGCTGGAAGAACCAACAATTACTTTGTTTCCAAAAATTCCTTCACTCTTGTTAGTCAGATATTGCGCTGTCAATATTCGGCGTATGCAATTTCATCCTTAGGTTGAGGGGAAAATGATGGCAGTCCGATTCAGATAGAATGAGGGTATTACAGTACTTTTGGCAGAAAGGTTGAATTTGTTCTCATCACAACTCTGGCCTGAAATTCATCTACCTGTAGACCTTGCCATTTCCACACTCTGCTCACTGAGGTAATTGTAATTAGGAATACTCCTTTCCAGATTAGGAATATATGATAAGATTCCTGCAAGGACTTGAATGGTGATAACATCTGAACATACAATATATTTTTTTTATATCCCAGTGATTATAATGATCTAATTTGTAGACACTTATCATGATATCTTGACAAAGTCTACAGACAAGCCCTCTTCTGTTAGCCTCTAGTCCGGAAAGATGCTCAGAGTGGATGTTTGTACTTCTCTTGTTGATACCGCTAGACCTTTCCTAAAGCCATAGTGCAAGAATTGCCGGATGTGTGACATTTCTGTTTTCATAACAAAAAATCTAGGACCTGTCCATGAAATACATTTCTTTAGATTCAATACTATACGTATGAGGAGGCTCTTTTTCCTGCCTATATTTTTGATCAGTTGAATTATTTGATCAGACAGTACTTTTTGTTTCAACAATTTATTTTTTAGGGGGACATTTACTAAGCAGTGATAATAGCGGAGAAGTGAGCCAGTGGAGAAGTTGCCCCATCTACTAATCAGCAGCTCTGTATCATTTTACAATATGCAAATTATAGATGTTACTTAAGTGCTGTTTGGTTGCCATGGGCACTTCTCCACTGGCTCACCTCTCCGCTCTGATCACTCCTTAGTTAATGTCCCCCATATATCTCCATTCCAGTAAGTGAAACTCAGTAGACTTGAATGGAGTGATAGCCCCTGCTGCAATAGATTCAGTGTGATTGGTAATAATGTCCCTGGCTCGGGTCTACTATGATATCCCGGAATGCCAGCAGTGGAGCGAGCACAAAAGAGACCCTTGCGGGCTCACTGCACTTGCCATGCTGCGGCCATGGTGGCCCGCTACCCACACCATGCTACTTATCCTCCCTCCAGGGGTGTCGTGGACACCCCAAGTGGGAGAATAGTTATTGGTATCCCGGTGGCGGTTTACTGAGCGCCGGGATCCCAAAAGCCGGGATATCGAATGCTTCCCCCCTGGCTCTGCTATTCCCAATTCTAGAGTGTCTGATAATCCTTCTCCTTTCAGCCAGTATGGTAGAATTGCTACGACTGTATATCCACATGTTCTTTGATTTTCTACAGCTTTCTAGTTATCATAGGGAATAGTGAATATACATAACCCAGATGAAAACACTACACCTTAGTGAGAAAATGTCAATACCCTATTTTGACAGCGGATACAAATCACTCTGTGTATATACCTGTGCCGTGATCAGAGAGGAATTGGTTCGTTTTGGAAACACTCATTTCTTTGGAGATCTTGTATTGAACTGCAGTGTTTAATGGCTCATTAGCAAATGTAACATCTGCAGTATATTGTGTTTCTGTATGATTGGGAACAGTGGGAAGTCAATATTGTCAAGTATCAGCTGTTACTAACTCTGTTGAGGCACCTGTACTGGATACTTTGACAGCTGATACAAATCACTCTGCTTGTGTATATATCTGTGCCGTGATCAGAGAGGAATTGTTTCATTTAGAAACATTCATTTTTTATTTAATTTTTTTGAGACCTTGTATCAAACTGCAGTGTCCAATGGTTCATTAGCAAACGTAACATCTGCAGTCCTGACTAAGGGTGTGTACACACGGTGAGATTTTTTTCTTACGATTTTGACTATGTAGTCAAAATGGTAAGAAAAGTTAGTGCAGATCGCAAGGTGAAAGTCACCTTGCGATCCCGATGCGATGCCGATGCGCGGCCCGGCCCTGTGCGGTCGGCATCACAAGCCTAGATAGACTGTGCAGGCAAGTCAATTTTGACTATCTCGTAGAAAAGATAGTCAAAATTGATGCTTAGCCAAAATCGCACATGGGGGGTAATTCCAAGTTGATCGCAGCAGGAATTTTGTTAGCAGTTGGGCAAAACCATGGGGGTAATTCCAAGTTGATCGCAGCAGGAATTTTGTTAGCAGTTGGGCAAAACCACGGGGGTCATTCCGAGTTGTTTGCTCATTATTTTTTTCTCGCAACGGAGCGATTAGTCGCTAATGCGCATGCGCAATGTCCGCAGTGCGACTGCGCCAAGTAAATTTGCTATGCAGTTAGGTATTTTACTCACGGCATTACAAGGTTTTTTTCTTCGTTCTGGTGACCGTAATGTGATTGACAGGAAGTGGGTGTTTCTGGGCGGAAACTGGACGTTTTATCGGTGTGTGCGAAAAAACGCTACCGTTTCTGGGAAAAACGTGGGAGTGGCTGGAGAAACGGAGCAGTGTCTGGGCGAACGCTGGGTGTGTTTGTGACGTCAAACCAGGAATGAAACTGACTGAACTGATCGCAGATCCCGAGTAAGTGTGGAGCTACTCAGAAACTGCTAAGAAGTGTCTATTCGCAATTTTGCTAATCTTTCGTGCGCAATTTTGATAAGCTAAGATTCACTCCCAGTAGGCGGCGTCTTAGCGTGTGCAAAGCTGCTAAAAGCAGCTTGCGAGCGAACAACTCGGAATGATGGCCCACGTGCAATGCAGGGGAGGCAGATTTAACATGTGCAGAGAGAGTTAGATTTGGGTGGGGTGTGTTCAATCTGCAATCTAATTTGCAGTGTAAAAATAAAGCAGCCAGTATTTACCCTGCACAGAAACAAAATAACCCACCCAAATCTAACTCTCTCTGCACATGTTATATCTGCCTCCCCTGCAGTGCACATGGTTTTGCCCAACTGCTAACAAAATTCCTGCTGCGATCAACTTGGAATTACCCCCATAGTCCGTATCGCAAGCACAGTCATTATGTGCTTGCGATACCGACCTAGTCCCTATCGCTCAGTGAGAATCGGGGTTAGCCTGAATCTCACCGTGTGTATGCACCTTAAGGAGGATTAGAGCCAAATGGATACACCACCTATTGTCTCAGAAAGAATACAGAACATATAAGGATACCTATATGCTTGGCTACACCAATCTCTATATTATTTAAGTATCTTTCTTGTACTACATCGATTATTGTTAGCTCTTGTATAATGAAGAACAACCGCTACCTGCTGCAATCAGAACAGATTACTGTCCTTTTCTACGCGTGAGAAGAAATATCCAGTTATTATGGACTAATCCCGCCCAATATTCTCACCACTAGGACGAATACCACGTCTAATATTAGAACGCTAAGGGAATTAGCTTGCTAATCACACTTAAATTGTACTTCCCACTTATTTTATAGGTAATTTTGTTAAATACAAGTTAAGTTTTAATTGAAATCAAACATTTCAATATTCTTTGAAAGAGTGCTCCAAACAAGGGAATTTTCTTCTTTCCGACGTGTTATGGTCTCACCACCACACACACACACCGGATATATGTGTATCGAGCCCGATACTTCTAGTTTCCTTATATATGTCGTGAAGATTACAACATCCTTTGTTATTGTCGTTGGTGAGGCTGCCAAACGCAATAGGAGTCAGATCAATTGGAAAATGTCTACCTAGGACTTGGACCTGCAGGTAAGCTGCACCTGACTGGCACTTGGAAGTAGACATCCTTCAGATCTATTGAGAGCAATTCAAATTATTTATGGTCAATGTAATAGGCAAAACCAGTGCTGGTGGCTTCCAGTCATAACATATGTGCACAAACAGAAGCAAATCTTATCCCCCACCATATAACTGACATTAAGGATGACATCTAAACACAATTTACTTAATTTAATATTTGTTTCTAAATTTCTCAGTAAAATTTTTGGCCTAGGGGTGCCAGGAAAACAATTCTGATACTCTAGGACGCCGTGATTCAGAAAAGTTTGGTAACCACTGTATTGATGTTTTACATTTATAATGCCTGCAATAATAAGAGAATGTTCCATCTTATATCTAATTTACAGGGGTAAATTTCAAATTGAAACTGATATACTTTGCAATGCCAATGGTATATCATATGAAAAATTGTGCTGATTCCTGAGGTGCAAAAGACCCACACCTCTCCTAGTGACACTGGGGCATATTCATCATCACTTAATTTCTACAAAAATAGCTAAAACTGAACATGTTCACCTACTTTTGTAAAAATTAAGTTTTGGGGCTATTCATCATGAAGGTAACACAGGAATATCACTGATACCTCCTGCTTACCTTTCACATTCAATCTGGCCCGAGGTCACCATACACTAGTATGGGGACCTCATTCATCAAGCTTTGAAAATACAATATTTTAGGAGCTTGACTGTGGGTGCATTTGCCATCTACAGAAGGCTAATGCTCCCTCACCCTCACTGCTTACCTATTGGAAGCAGTCCCGGCTTGCGATGAGGGATCCGTCTGGATCCCTCCGCCACTGCATAGCTTCTAATAATAATAATAATAATAATATTAATAATAATAATAATAATAATTATATATATATATATATATACAGGTTGAGTATCCCATATCCAAATATCCGAAATACGGAATATTCCGAAATACGGACTTTTTGAGCGAGAGTGAGATAGTGAAACTTTTGTTTTTTGATGGCTCAATGTACACAAACTTTGTTTAATACACACAGTTATTAAAAATATTGTATTAAATTACCTTCATGCTGTGTGTATAAGGGGGGTAATTCCAAGTTGATCGCAGCAGGATTTTTGATAGCATCTGGGCAAAACCATGTGCACTGCAGGGGGGGCAGCTATAACATGTGCAGAGAGAGATAGATTTGGGTGTGGTGAGTTCAATCTGCAATCTAAATTGCAGTGTAAGAATAAAGCAGCCAGTATTTACCCTGCACAGAAACAATATAACCCACCCAAATCTAACTCTCTCTGCACATATTATATCTGCCACACCTGCAGTGCACATGGTTTTGCCCAGTTGCTATCAAAAATCCTGCTGCGATCAACTTGGAATCACCCCCGAGGTGTATATGAAACATAAATGAATTGTGTGAATGTACACACACTTTGTTTAATGCACAAAGTTATAAAAAATACTGGCTAAAATTACCTTCAGGCTGTGTGTATAAGGTGTATATAAAACATAAATACATTCTGTGCTTAGATTTAGGTCCCATCACCATGATATCTTATTATGGTATGCAATTATTCCAAAATACGGAAAAATCCAATATCCAAAATACCTCTGGTCCCAAGCATTTTGGATAAGGGATACTCAACCTGTGTGTATGTGTATGTATGTATATATATATATATATATATATATACATATATATATGTATAATTGACTGACTGATAAGCAACATTCAGTAACAACAGTCCATTTGTGCTAATATGATATATGAGTTAGATGTATTATTAATGTTATTATAATTAACATTTTAAATTCTATGTATCATGAATAAGATTGGAAAACTTCATACAGTCAACAATGTTTTTTTTTCTCTCAATAGCATGTTTGAAACAAAGGTGTATACACTGTATTTACTAAATGTCAATTTTCATCAAAACATTTTTTGTTTTTATTTCAAATTGATGAAAATTGCTCTTAATCAATGTTGTGTTTCCAAGGCTAAAGCAATTTACCAGCAAATTATTTTTTTATATTCATTTTTAAATGTGTGTTCAAACCCAGGAAATGCAACATCAATTTAGATTGAGTACCATCAATTTTCCTCATTTCTAAACAAATGATAATCGACCTTTGGTAAATAAACCCCAAAGTGTCCTCTTCTCTTTAATAAGCAAAACCCTTCAGAAAAAGTTGGACACGTTTCTGTTGATCAGACTTGAAACATGTAGTAGAAAATAAATAAACTGCTTTATATAATGGGGAAAATCAAGCATTTATACTGTATATATTTCCTATTTTGTTTCTTCCAGGTAAAAGAAGCTGTGCTGGAGAAAATCTGGCTAAAATGGAGCTGTTCCTGTTCTTCACGTCGCTGCTGCAGAACTTCACCTTCCAGGCTCCTCCCGGAGCAGAGCTGGACCTCACCCCTGCAGTGGGTTCTACTAATGCCCCCAAACCGCATGAGATCTGTGCTATACCTCGCTGCTAGAACATGTTATTATATAAACCAGAGGTTCTCAAACTTGGTCCTCAGGACCCCACACAGTGCATTTTTTGCAGGTCTTCTCACAGAATCGCAAGTGAAATAATTAGCTCCACCTGTGGACCTTTTAAAATGTGTCAGTGAGTAATAAATACACCTGTGCACCTGCTGGGTTACCTGCAAACCATGCACCGTGTGGGGTCCTAAGGACCGAGTTTGAGAACTTGTGATATAAACCAATCTGAAAGTATTGTGCAGTATGTTGTGTATGTAAGTAATTGTAGCTTCATCATATTTTCAGAGTTAAATATTACTTATGTACTGTAATACATTGTTGCAGCTGCTACTAATTAATTTGTAATGAGTGCTTTTGCTCCTGATGTATAAATGTACATTGTTGTGAGTAATATTTATTCTCCTACAGTCATGATATGCAGGAAGAGAATATACTCATGTAACATAGAAACATAGAATGTGATGGCA
Source organism: Pseudophryne corroboree (assembly GCF_028390025.1). Taxonomy (NCBI): domain Eukaryota; kingdom Metazoa; phylum Chordata; class Amphibia; order Anura; family Myobatrachidae; genus Pseudophryne; species Pseudophryne corroboree. The sequence continues at coordinate 75,843,723 of NC_086447.1, forward strand.
GATTAGAACCACTTGGCCCATCTAGTCTGCCCCTTTTTTAACCATATTGTTACCTCAAACCCTATTGATCCATAGTTATTTGTGTGGCATATAATTATCTCTAACCCACGCATGTTTAAATTGCTCTATTGTCTTAGCCTCTACCACCTCTGCTTGGAGGCTGTTCCACTTGTCCACTACACTTTGTGTGAAGTCATTTTTCCTCAAGTTTACCCTGAGCCTACCGCCTTCCAGTTTGTGTCCTTGTGTTCTAATACTTCTCTTCATTTGAAGAATCCTTCTGGACTTTGTTAAAACCCTTGATACAGTATATTTGAAAGTTTCTATCATGTCCCCGCTTTCCCTTCTCTGCTCCAAACTGTACATATTGAAATTTTTTAGTCTTTCTGGGTATGTTTTGCGATGTAGTCCATGCACCATTTTAGTTGCCCCTCTTTGTACAGTCTCTAATGTGTTAATATCCTTTTGAAGATATGGCCTCCAGAACTGAACAGAATATTCTAGATGAGGCCGTACCAATGACCTATACAGTGGCAATATTACTTCTTTCTGCTGCCGATTCCTCTCCCAATGCAACAAAGCATCTGACTAGCCTTCCTCATTGCTTTCTTACATTGCTTACCTTCCTTTAAGTCACCTGAAATAGTGACATTAGATCCCTTTTCTATTCAGTAGTTTCCAGTATAGTGTCATTAACATTATATTTAGCCCTTGTGTTTTTGAGAACATGATTTTGCATTTTTTGTAATTAAACTGTAATTGCCACAGTCTTGAGCATTCCTTTTAATCTACACAGATCATTATTCATTAATTTTACACCTCCTGGTGTGTCTACCCTGTTGCATCTCGGTGTTATCTGCAAAGAAGCATACTGTCCCTTCAATACCAGTATATTAAAAAGCACTGGTCCAAGTAAAGATCCCTGGGGTACTCCACTGGTAACATTTCCCTCCTGTGAATGCACTCCATTTACTACAACTCTCTTTTCTATCCTACAACCTAGATCTTATCCAGTCAACCATCTTAGTATCCAATCCCATGCTTTCCAATTTATAAAACAGTCGGTGATGTGGGACAGCGTCAAAAACCTTACTAAAGTCTAGATAAGCTACACCTAAGGTCCCCCCTTGAGCTATTACTTTAGTCATCCAGTCAAAATAGTAAGTAAGATTTACCGTATATACTCGAGTATTAGTCAACCTGAATATAAGCCGAGGCACCTAATTTTGCCACAAAAACCTGGGAAAACTTATTGACTCGAGTATAAGCCTAAGGTGGGAAATGCAGCTCTAGCCGTACACAGCCCTCATAGTGCCAGATATGCCCCACAGTGCCAGACATGTCCCACAGTGCCAGATGTGCCAGACATGTCCCACAGTGCCAGATGTGCCAGACATGCCCCACAGTGCCAGATGTACTCCACAGTGCCAGACATGCCCCACAGTGCCAGATGTACTCCACAGTGCCAGATGTGCCCCACAGTGCTAGATATGCCCCACAGTGCCAGATATGCCCCACAGTGCCAGATATGCCAGATATGTCTTACAGTGCCAGATATGCCAGGCATGTCCCACAGTGCCAGATGTGCCAGACATGTCCCACAGTGCCAGATGTGCCAGACATGCCCCACAGTGCCAGATGTACCCCACAGTGCCAGATGTGCCCCACAGTGCCAGATATGCCCCACAGTGCCAGGTGTGCCAGATGTGCCCCACAGTGCCAGGTGTGCCAGATGTGCCCCACAGTGCCAGGTGTGCCAGATATGCCCCACAGTGCCAGGTGTGCCAGATGTGCCCCACAGTGCCAGGTGTGCCAGATGTGCCCCACAGTGCCAGGTGTGCCAGATGTGCCCCACAGTGCCAGGTGTGCCAGATGTGCCCCACACTGCCAGGTGTGCCAGATGTGCCACACAGTGCCAGATATGCCACACAGTGCCAGATATGCCACACAGTGCCAGATATGCCCCACAGTGCTAGATACTTACCCTCAGTCGCTCCCGAGCTGTCTTCTGAAGGAGGGACACGGAGAGCGCAGCGCGCGGCTCTCCTGTGTCCCTCCTGCATCTCCGGCGGCAGCGGCGTGTGTTAAAGGAAGTGCCGGTTCGTGCACTTCCTTTGCCACTCAGACGCCGCTGCCGCTGGAGATGCAGGAGGGACACAGGAGAGCCGCGCGCTGCACTCTCCGTGTCCCTCCTTCAGAAGACAGCTCGGGAGCGACGGAGGGTAAGTATCTAGCACTGTGGGGCATATCTGGCACTGTGGGGCACATCTGGCACTGTGGGGCATATCTGGCACACCTGGCACTGTGGGGCATATCTGGCACTAAAGCTGACTCGAGTATAAGCCGAGGTGGCTTTTTCAGCACAAAAAAAGTGCTGAAAAAGTCGGCTTATACTCGAGTATATACGGTATTTGACATGATCTCCCTCCAGTGAATCCATGCTGTTTGGGATCTTGTAAATTACTGGATTTGAGATAATCTAAAGATCTTTCTTTAAAAAAAAATTACCATCTTCATATGGCGATACTGATCTGTGCAAGAATTGGAGTATTTGAGGTTTAATAAAGAGTTAAATGTGGAAAATTTTTACAAAAATAGAAATCAAAATTGTGTGGAGTCCCCTCCCCAAATGCATAACCATCCCTGGACTTTGAGCTCATTCTGGTACCGGAAAATTGGAGTAAAAACTGGCGTGGGGTCCCCCGATGCTCCAGTAACCTGCACCACTGTCAGCCAGGGGGTAATGTCATGGCAAGGAGCCCCATCTGGGACCCTCCATCAGACCTGGGCCCATGTAAATAGTAGCTTCCCTCCCCTCTCCTCTCGACACCACTGCCACTTTCACTTAGCGTTACAATGAGTACATAGAGGTGAAATTATTTAAAAAAATGAAAAACTCCATCATTATATGCACTGTTAATAATCACAATTATTAATACATAGGCCCCTGTGTGTCTTAGGCAACCTACCGAAATTGCAGTTGTGACTGCTGTAGCATTCAGCCCATTCTAACACCTTTCTCCAGTTGTAAATTCCAATAAGCATGCGTGCATAGTAACTGTATATGCATACCTTCTAACTTTCAGATGGTAAGAAGCGGGACTTCGGTGCGGCGTAGCCGTGACTGCCCGGGAAAAGGGGCGTGCATCCATAAAGGAGGTGTGGCTTCCCGGTAATACCACGCTCATGAGCCACGCCCCATTTTCCATCACTATGGGAGCATGCCCAGCGCTCTGTGAGCTGTTGGCATGCCCCCAGTCCCTCTTGTCTCTGTGAATAGACTCAAAGCAGAGCAGCGAGTGACAGGAGACTCCCAACTGACCCCCCCACCGCGGGACAATTCAGCCCGCGGGTGGGACAGCAGGACAGTCCCCAAAAAACAGAACTGTTCTGCAAAAATCAGGAAAGTTGAGAGGTATAGTATATGTATGGTTGCCATAATATCACCTTAATCCGGGACACATTATTTTCACAGGTTCTGTGGCTGAATACAGTCTCAGCATGATAGCATCTCTTACTATATGTGTAATTACAGCAGGTTGTGCAGTCCAAGATCCCCCTCCCCCATAAAACCAGGTAATCTGCAGGTTTGAATTTAGCCAATTAAAAGCAGGTGAATTCCAGGCTTGAATTTCACCAGTTATGGCAACTCTACGTTTCTAAGGCATGTGTAGAGCCAATTTATATTTCTCTTATGTCCTAGAGGATGCTGGGGTCCACATTAGTACCATGTGGTATAGACGGGTCCACCAGGAGCTATTGCCACTTTAAGAGTTTGAGAGTGTGGGCTGGCTCCTCCCTCTATGCCCCTCCTACCCGACTCAGTTTAGAAAATGTGCCCTGAGGAGCCGTTCACAGCTAGGGGAGCTCTAAAGAGCTTCTTTAGTAAAGTTTGTTTTTAGAGTTTATTATTTTACAGGGAGGCTGCTGGCAACAGCCTCTCTGCTTCTGGTGACTAACGGGGGGAGTACTGTCGGCCCTGCGGGGTCTGAGCCACTATCTCCGCAGACAGGACACTGAGCTCCTGAGGGGATAGATTGTTCCCCGCCACAGGGGATTGCTCACCCCAGCAGTATGCCGCCACCCCCTTACAGAGCTGAAGATCAATGGCGAGTGAGTCACCGACTCCCCTAACAAGCGGGGGCCCTATGTGAAGATGGTGGCAACAGGGTAGGAGCGCAGTACTAACTGCACTCCGGAGGCTTAGCGGTACTTATTGCGGTGCTGTGAGGGGGGCCCTGAGCCAGCGCCTACACCCTACACTGGTCAGAAAGCCTGTCGGGGTCCGTGGATCTCAGCCAGCACTTTACCTCAGGCCAGTATAATCCTTGTGAAGAGCGGGAAGACAGCACCATTTTGGGGGTGGAGCTTCTCCTCAGAGCAGACCCAGCAGCGTTTCAGTGCCATTTTCCTGCCTGCACAGCACTGTCCAGAAAGAGCAAGTCCCTCCACAGCAACTCCAGCTATCTCTCATGGTACCAGGGGGTTGTAGAAGGGGGGGGGGGGAGGCTGCATTAAGACTGTGTAACCTATTAAGGTGCACAGTCAGCGCTAGTAAGTCTTCCTTTACATTAAAAGCGCTGTGTGTGGGTTGGCTCCAATCTCTGTGTCTCTCTTGCCATTCTTGGGGGTGAAACTCTGTCTGTCCTCCCATGTGTGTGTGGAGTGTCTGTGGTTTCCAGTAAGCAATGTCCAGGGACTCTGTGTCATATGCTGCAGAGGATATGTCCTCTCAGGATGATCCCATTCCATGTAATCAGGATTGCACTGGTTCAGCACAGATACCAATAAGGGGGCCTGAGTGGTTATCCTCTATCAAATCTATGATTTCTCAGATTTCAAATAGGGTTGCACAAAATGAATCTGCAACTCAGGTTTTACAGAACTCTATGGCAGTCTTGGCCAGTTCTGGTACCTCAGGGCTCCCCGCTGTATATTCCCCAAAAAGTGCTCTTGCATAGATCATGCAGGATGACACAGATACCGAGTCTGACACGGCAGACGATGACGGGGATGTGTTGCGGGGAACAGCATCTCTTGCTAAAGGGGTGCAGTTGATGATAGAGGCAATTAGAGATGTGTTGAATATTGCTGATACAACACCTGAGCAGGTTGAGGAGGCTTACTTCACTGAAAATAAGAAAGCCTTGCTAACATTCCCTGCATCAAAGGAATTAAATGCTATTTTTGAAAGGGCTTGGGAAAACCCGGATAAAAAATTCCAGATACCTAAAAGGGTTCTGGTGGCATTTCCTTTCCCGGTAGAGGATAGGAAAAAATGGGAAAACCCACCTATTGTTGACGCGTCAGTATCCAGACTCTCAATAGAGGTGGTTTTACCTGTTCCAGGATCTACCACTTTGAAAGAGCTGGCTGATCATAAAATTGATAATACGCTCAAATCCATGTACACGGCTTCTGGGGCAATACTACGTCCCACTATTGCCAGTGCTTGGATTGCCAAAGCTATAGTAAAGTGGTCAGGCACGTTACTTGAAGACTTGGATACTATGGAGAAATGTGATGTTGAATTGTTTTTACGTAACATTTAGGATTCGGCAGGATTTCTGATAGAATCCATGAAAGACCTGGGTTCCATGGCTGCCGGAATTTCTTCCATGTCTGGATCAGCTCGTTGAGGACTGTGGTTGTGCCAGTGGTCTGCCGACGTGAAATCCAGGAGAAGTGTGGAGACCCTACCCTACACAGGTCAGGCTCTCTTTGGGGAAGCGTTAGATACGTGGATCTCCATGGCTATGGCTGGTAAGTCACCTTTTCTTCCCTCAGCTACACCTGCTCCAAAGAAACCCTTTTCTTCAGCTACATCACAAGGTCTGCCAAGCCCAGAAAGGCCAAGCCGTCCAACACCTTCTTTCAAGGAGGTCGGCCCAAGTCCAAGAAACCTGCAGCTGCAGGTTCCCGGGAACAGAAACCTGCTTCAAGTACACCAAAGTCCTCCACATGACGGTGGACTGCACGCCCCGGAGGAGGGGATGGTGGGAGCGAGACTCAGGCATTTCAGTCACGTCTGGGTGTCTTCCGGCCTGGACCCGTGGGTGCAGGATATTGTGTCTCAGGGGTACAGGCTGGAATTTCAAAATCTCCCTCCTCACCGATTTTTCAATCAAGCTTGCCAGCTTTGCTGGTGGACAGGACTGTCCTCCAAGAAGCCGTCCAGAAGTTGGTGGAAGCACAGGTCATTGTGCCAGTACCACCTCATATGCAAAACAAAGGTTACTATTTGAACCTTTTCATGGTACCGAAACCAGATGGGGTTCGGTCAGGCCCATTCTGAACTTAAAATAACTAGACCCCTTCCTAAGGGAATTCAAGTACAAAATGGAGTCTCTAAGGGCAGTGATATCAGGTCTAGAGGAGGGGGAATTCCTGGTATCCCTGGATATCAAGGATGCGTACCTCCAAATTCTGATTTGGCTGCCGCATCAAGCTTATCTTCGATTCGCACTGTTGGATGGTCATTTTCAGTTCCAGGCCCTGCCAATCGGCCTCTCCACAGCACCGAGGGTATTCACCAAGGTGATGGCAGAAATTATGATTCTCCTCCGCAGACAGGGGGTGAACATAATTCCATATCTGGATGATCTGCTGATAAAAGCATTGCCCAAGGAGAAGCTGTTATGGTCCATAGCTCTCAGGACCCAGCTTCTCAGGGAACATGGCTGAATCCTGAATCTTCCAAAGTCTTATTTGGAACCAACCAGGAGGTTGTCCTTTCTGGGAATGATCCTCGACACGGAAGTGCAGAGGGTGTTTCTTCCAGAGGAAAAAGCGTTGGTGATACAAACAATGGTCTGGGATGTCCTGAAGCCAACCCGGGTGTCGGTTCATCAGTGCTTTCGCCTTCTGGGAAATATGGTGGCCTCTTACAAGGCCCTGCAGTATGGGAGGATTCACGCTCGGTCCTTCCAAGTGGATCTCCTGGACAAGTGGTCGGGATCCCATCTACACATGCACCAGACAATATGTCTGTCACCAAGAGCCAGGATTTCACTCCTCTGGTGGCTGCAACTGCCTCACCTTCTGAAGGGCCGCAGGTTCGGGATTCAGGACTGGATCCTTCTAACCACGGATGCAAGTCTCCGGGGCTGGGGTTCAGTCACTCAAGGGAACACCTTCCAAGGCAGGTGGTCAAATATGGAACTAAGAGCAATCTACAACGGTCTTCTTCAAGCGGCCCATCTTCTGAGAAATCGGGCCGTTTAAGTGCAGTCGGACAATGTGACAATGGTGGCTTACATAAACCAACAGGGCGGAACGAAGAGCAGAGCTGCAATGGCATCCTCTGGGCAGAAAAACACGCGTTGGTGCTGTCAGCAATCTTCATTCCAGGGAAGCGGACATCCTCAGCAGACGCGACCTCCATCCAGGGGAGTGCGGTCTCCATCCGGAGGTGTTCAAGGAGATAACAGATCTTTGGGGCATACCCCAGATCGACATGATGGCCTCTTGTCTCAACAAGAAGCTTCAGCGGTATTGTTCCAGGTTGAGGGACCCGCAAACAGTGGCGGTGGACGCCCTAGTGACTCCGTGGGTGTTCTGTTTTTTCTCTTTTTACTTTTCATTCTAGCACCCATCTCTCCATTTTTTTGTGTATGTATGTTATGTCATATTTCTGTTTGCATGCCAGGTTTTTTCATGTACTTGTTTAGAGTACTGTTGTGGGCCGCCTTTGGTGAGTCTGTGTAACTGCAGCCTGTCTCCTGTATGTGTGGCCTGTGCTGTCTCACCTGTCAGCTATTAAGGCCATTACCTTGTGTCTGGCTTCCAGCCATCCTGATTGGGGCATGCTTCCTTTATTACCCAGCCTGCCTTTCACCTGACGCCGGTGATAGATACATGTCCTGGTCTGTACCTGTGTCCAGGCCCTGTCCTATGGTGGAATCTTGAACCTGTCAGCTCTAGGATGACCATATTATCCCTTTAACCTGGGAGACTCATGAATTACACAGGTTCTGTGGATGCTTAAAACCAGGTGAAATGCAGGCTTGTAGTCAGCCAGCCACAGAACCTGTGTAATTCATGAGTGTCCCAGGTTACAGGGATAATATGGTCAGCCTATCAGCTCGAGAGAGATTCTGTCTGTGTTGTACCCATGACCTGGAGACCCTGCTCGATTGACAACCTGACCAGATCCAGCCAGCCTTGTATTCAGGTTTTTGCTAAGCAGTGTGTGGAGTTTCAACACAGACACTGTCTTGCTTATACAGTATTTCTGTATTATAACATCTACATGCATTGGTGCATTCACAATCACTCATATATTCCGTATCTTAGCTTTCAACACTCTGTGCCTTGGTTCCTATGTTTGCATGGGTGTGGATCATTAGATCGACAGTGTCTAGGTTGACAATGTTTAGGTCGACCACTATAGGTTGATAGTCACTAGGTCGACAAAGTTTGAAGGTCGACAGTGTTTCCAGGTCGATATGTTCTAGGTCGACAGGTCAAAAGGTCGACATTAGATTTTCATGTTTTTTTTGGTGTCGTTTTCTCCGTACAGTGACCGGGAAGCCAAATTAGTGCTCCATGTCCCCTCACATGGCTCACTTTGCTTGCCATGCTTCGGGCAAGGTGCTTCGCTGCGCTCAGCACAGGTTACTATTCCCAATCGTAGTCCACGTAGATCGTTAAGTATGAAAAAGTAAAAAAAAAAGAAAAATGTGAAAAACTCATGTCGACCTTTTGACCTGTCGACCTAGAACATGTTGACCAAGAAACCCTGTCGACCTTGAAAACATGTCGACCTATAGTGGTCGACCTTAACATTGTCGACCTAGACACTGTCGATCTTCAGACCAGATCCCGTTTGGATTTCGGCGCCACATATAATCTGTTCATTGTCCTCTTTGTATTCTCTCCCATTGGTAGTCATGCTAGTCTTAGTTAGCTTCCCCCTTATTCATGCGCAGTCTCAGTTGGTGCCTTGTTACCTCGTAAGACCTGGGGGCATCGGAGTCTGGCCAAACCTAATTTGCCCATTCAAACATGGCCCATTCTGCAGGCACCAACTGACCACTGGGGGAGCAGGGCCGCCATCAAGGGGGTGCCCTGTGTACAGTTGTCCTGGGCCCGGCCACTCTGAGGACCCAGGCTGCTCAAACAACCAGCCGTGGATATTCCCGGCGGCTGCCGCCGCCAGTGATACTGACTGCGGCTTGCCGGCTGCTACCACTGTTAAACCATCCTCCATCCTTTATATCCTGGCGGCCGCTGTCATTGAGACTGCCGCCGCCCACCGCTCCCCTTCTGCTGAGAGTGCACTGTGCAGCTATCATCGCGTGCTGCCTGCACACCCACTACCGCCACCCACTGCCCCCCTTGTGCTGAGTGCACTGTGCAGCTATGCCATCGCTGGCGGGCGGGCTGCCCGCCCGCAGCCTGCCACCCGCCACCGATCACAATCAGCAAGCAGCAGCTTTGTTTCATAAAGTTTTTTTTCATCTGGATGCGGCGCAACGTGATGTCATGATGTCACGCTGTGTCAGTGAAGAGGAGCCGCGGTGATGAAGAGCTAGGGACAGGAGGTCAGGAACAGCATGGGAGAGAGAGAGAGAGAGCAGAGAGGAGGACTCTCAGTAGGATTTGGAAAGGTAAGTATGTGTTCTTTGTGTGTTTGTGATTCTGAGAAGGGGGCCCAGGGTGTCTCAGCTGTGTCATGATGTGATGTCATAGAGTATAATATAAAAAGGAATATTCTCTGAAGAAAAGTGTATAGGAGCCAGAGCCTATATAGTAAGTAGAGACAGAGCCGGCCTTCGGTATAGGCAAACTAGGTAAATGCCTAGGGCATTTGGTATGCTTAGGGGCACCAGCAGCTTCTGCTGATTAAAATGATATGCGGCATGCCTATATTCTGTGTGGGACTGCGGCTGTATCTGCATACGTGCTACGTTGCAGTGTATTCCTGGAAATCACTTTAATGTAGCATTTTGTATGCAAATACAGCCGCAGTCGCACACAGAATATAGGCATGCTGCATATCATTTTAATCAGCAGAAGCTGCGTGTGCATCCTAGCCACATAGTAATGCAAATAAGATGCACTTTCATAAACAAAAGGCGCCCGACGTTAGCAGAGCTGCCAGCTGACTCATGCCATGCATCTCCTTCAGAACTAGCGGCGGTGCTAGGGGGCACCAGCCAAAATCTTGCCTAGGGCATCATATTGGTTAGGGCCGGCTCTGAGTAGAGAGGTCAGAGGGGAAGAGAGAATTAAAATTAAGAAGTAAGATAAATATGGTGCCCCACAATTTCTAATGGCAGCCCTGGGGGGGGGGAGTAACGAAGACAGGAGTTAGAGTAGGCGTTGCTGTGGTCATTCATAACTGGCCACAGCTACACTCATGAGTACTGGAACTCCCCAGTTGCCACCCACTCCCCCGAGTTCCAGGTACTCAGTTCATAACAATGAAGATAGGATCACAGTTATAAACCCCTTCTGGTCTCACTTATTCCCGACATGCACTTCTCAATAAGGTCAAAGATCATAACCTAGATAATATGTTAATTACCTTGGTATGTGTAGTCTGGAAATTGTCTAGGACAGAAGTTCCCAAAAGCCGTCCTCAAAGTACCCTAATAGGCAGGGCCGGTGCTAGGGTGTTCGGCGCCCCCCTGCAAACTATAAAATTGCGCCCACCCATATTCCGTTGGCGTGCGCTGGGAAAAGGGGTGTGGTCTCACAACTAAGGGGCATGGCCACACAATAGTACCCCCATTTAAAATTACGCCACAATGTAGCACAATCTTATTAATCTTATACGTAATGCCCCACCCGTAGTAGTAGCGTCCTTATATGTAATGCACCCCAGTAGTAGTAGCATCCTTATACATAATGCACTCACAGTAGTAGTAGCATCCTTATACATAATGCCCCCCAGTAGTAGTAGCATCCTTATACGTAGTGCCCCCCCAGTAGTAGTAGCATCCTTATACGTAATGCCCCCCCAGTAGTAGTAGCATCCTTATACATAATGCACCCAGAGTAGTAGTAGCATCCTTATACGTAGTGCACCCCCAGTAGTAGACGCGTCCTTATATACGTAATGCCCCCCCCAGTAGTAGAAGCGTCCTTATACGTAGTGCACCCCCAGTAGTAGACGCGTCCTTATATACGTAATGCCCCCCCCAGTAGTAGAAGCGTCCTTATACGTAGTGCACCCCCAGTAGTAGAAGCGTCCTTGTACGTAATTCCCCCCTAGTAGTAGTAGCGTCCTTATACGTAATGCCCCCCCCCACAGTACTAGTAGCGTCCTTATACGTAATGGCCCCCCCAGTAGTAGCATCTTTACATGTAATGCCCCCCCCCTGTAGTAGTAGCGTCCTTATGCATAATGCCCCCCCAGTAGTAGCATCCTTATACGTAATGCCCCTCTAGTAGTGGTAGCATTGTTATACGTAATGCCCCCCGAGTAATAGTAGCGTCCTTATATATAATGCCCCCAAGTAGTAGTAGCGTTCTTATACGTAATGCTCCCCCCAGCAGTAGTAGCGTCCTTATACGTAGTGCACCCCCAGTAGTAAAAGCGTCCTTATACGTAATTCCCCATAATAGTAGTATCGTCCATATACGTAATGCCCCACAGTAGTAGTAGCGTCCTTATACATAATGCACCCCCAGTAGAAGCCTCCTTATATGCAATTCTCCCGTAGTACTAGTAGCGTCCTTATAAGTAATGCCCCCCCCAGCAGTAGTAGCGTTGTTACGCGTAATGCCCCCCCTGTAGTAGCGTCCTTATACGTAATGCACCCTCCCAGTAGTAGTAGCGTCCTTGCATGTAATGGCCTCCCCCAGTTGTAGCGTCATTATACGTAATGCCCCCCCAGTACTAGCGTCCATAAAGTGCGCGTATGCAGACATACCTCACACACACAATTCACACATATATACACACACATACACACCCACCCACCATAAGCACACACACACACACACACACACACACACACACACACACACACACACACACACACACACACACACACACACACACCACTTACCTAAGCCAGTCTCCCTCTGTACTGCAGCCTGGTCAGTGTAGCTCCGCCCCTTCTGTCCCGTTTAGCCCCGCCCCTTTCGGTCCGTTTAGCTCCGCCCCCTTCTGTCCCGTACTCAGCCGCTGTCACACGGGGAGGGGAGGCAGGAGGTTTTTGATTCTGCAGGCGCTGCTGCCAGTGACTGTCATACAGTGACAGACACAGCAGCAGCAGCAGCAGCAGGGGGGACAGGACGGCGCAGCAGTGAAGGGATTCAGAGCAGGGAAAGCGCCTCTTTGTCCCAGCGCCTCCCTGCACTGCATCCCTTCGCTGAGCGGGTAGCGCCGGGCCTGCTAATAGGCCAGGTGTATAGGAGATCCATGGCTCAGCAAACCTCTATCCCAGCACACATTTCTTTCACACAAGCAACAAAGCAGCACATTATCTACAAACCGTTCTTCATATAATGGGACAACAAGACCCATTTAACCCCTCAGACTGACATACAGAATGACCATCACTGTACCCCAGCCATATATGATATAAGGAAACCAGAGACTGCTGCTGGGGATAAGAACTGTAGCCATAAGAAATGGGAAGCACACTTACCTGGGCTAATTGTGTTGATCATCCCACGCAGTCTGAATCCTGGCTAGCCAGCAGATCTTATATCATGCACGGGTCGGAGCAAGGTTTCTCTGCACCCTAGACAAAACTTCAGCCTTGTGCCCCTAAATCCACCAATACCCAATTACCAGCCCTTCAGATTAAAGTGTGACTTCTAAGTTCCACAGCCACCACTTGGACAAGGGTGTTTCTTTCAGACTTCGTGGTGCCCCCCTCCCCCCACCCCCTTTCCCAGCTCCCTAGGCAGCTGCCTAAAGCTGCCTAATGGTACAGCCTGCCCTGATCATGCATACCTCTCATCAAAGAAAAGGTGTCTGATTGGTCACTCTTCAGACAGCACATGCAAAAAAAATGTTGGATTACAAAGGTGTATCTATTTCACTGCTTTTGCTGATGTAAATTTGTCAAGGATGTTTGTTAAGACTTATCTCATTGGCATTTCTAAAATGGGTGCAATATGTGTAGTGAACATGGGTCCCTGGGTCCAGGGGGCCCACAGCGCACACATATGTTACTACTCCCCTTACCGGAGTCCCACATCGGAGCTGCAGCCACAGTAAAAAATCACCAGCAAAATGGCCACTGCACATGCGCAGTAACGTTTTAGTCTCATGACTTCATGTTTCCGGAGACTTGCACACACTCAGTAGACTCTGGCACAATATCAGAGTCTACTGCACCATGAAGAGGAGGGGGGTACACTTGGTGTCTGCACATGGGCCCCCTCCTTTGTTAAAACACCCCTGACTTATCTAGATATGAGAATAACTTACCTTTCTGGGGAAACCCACAATGGGCCATTTTTGTACATTTTGAAGGTCAATGAAATATTCAGATGTTAGATGAAAAACACTTTTAGAATAGATGCAAACCTATTTTACAGAAATGGATAGATAATACATATCTGACTGTTTACAATGGATTGGCTTCTAGATCGCTAGAATGTCGACATAGTTCAACATTTTCAACAGTGACTATGTAATCTGAAATGTCTCAATGTGATGCCTTGACAGTTTGAGTATACAGAGTGTCAGGGTTTGGTGCTGCCAGGAGGGTTAGGCTGCTGGAGGGGAGGTAGAGTTCAGTGACGTGTGGTGAGGTGAATGGCTGGGGAGGCACAGGTGAGGATGGGTCTGAATGCAGGGAGCCTGTTTCACCCCCTACTCACTGTAACTCCTCCCTCACTACACTAAGCTACATTGTCCATTGAGTCTTCTACCTGCATCCATGTGTCTTCTCTTGCTGCTGCTGACTGAGCTCTGAGTACAGTGCACTTCCTGGTCAAATGACACATCCAAGTGTCCATCAGTGCACAAGGCCCGCCCCCACAATCAGAGACATGCCTCTATTAGCTCCCTTTCTGTGCAGCTTTACTGCCCATGTGTGGCCCCTCACCCAGCTCTGCAAAGCAGTGTCTGACTATAGAACCAAGGCAGAGCTGTTGCTGCCTCATCTCTCATCTCCCTGCAGCTCCAGGGATCTCCACAAAGCTGCTGAGTGTTAACCATAAAAAGGATTACAAAAACAAAGATGTTTATGTTATAAATGTCTTCTTTGTATTATTCTAATTGTTTTCAAATAAAATCTGTTTGACAGTGAGTGACAGACGGAGGCAGTGGGTAACAGTGGAAGGCAGGGGAGGCAGTTGGTGATGGGCGCAAGAGTAATGCGTAGCGCAGAGAACAGGGGCCGTGTGCCTTAGAGGCGGCAAGAACAAAGAAGCCTCTGCTTTGCCTGTGGCAGGGGGGACCCCCACCCCTTGTGCTTTCCTCAGCTTGGCACTGTCACGATCCGGGTATCTGGACGCCATTACTTACCCTTCAGATGCCTCCTAAGGCTGGCTCAGCGTTCCAGGACCGGATCCCGCTGTTCCTGAGTTTCCACATGCAGAATGTCAGAGTGGTGATTTCATCAGCCGCGGCCTCCGCTGTGCCCGCGTGGTTAAATGTGCACTTGTCAGTCTGGCGTCTCCTGTCTCCTGTGGCCGGCGTCGCCATTACTGTTTCAATTCTCACATGGATTACAAACCAAACTTCCCTCCAAGTGTCTGCATGGGCGCAGCCATCTTGGATTTTGTCATCTGAGCATTTCCACCAATCTGCTGTCTGTATTGTTGATTTGCATAATTGCCTAGCCAACCCCGTCCTTGCTGCAGGTATAAGTAAGCTGTGCCTGAGCAAGGAAGGCGTCAGTGCTTTGGTTGTCTAACCTAGTTCCAGTTTGTCTCTCTCCTGTGGTTGTCTTCCAGGTTCCAGCTCCTGTCTCCAGACTTCTGCTATAGAGACCCGCACCAGCATTCCATCTGCGGTGTAGCCTGACTCTCCGATCCATTCTGGACTCACCTGTTTCCAGTTACAACAATCACCTGCTTCCAGCCCAGCTTCCAGCAGTGTACAGCTTCTCTTAAAGGGCCGGTGTCCTTTCTGCAGTTTACCACTCTCCACCAGTATTATTATTTCACCGCTCTCAAACTCCAAACTTCATTATTATTTCATCGCTCTCAAGTTCGTTTATTATTTAACTGGTTCCAGCCAGTATCCACTCCGTACCAACAACAGTCTGGTTCCAGCCAGTATCCACAGCAGCCGTTTTATCTTCAGCAACCCAGCCTTTCCTGGAACACCAGCTGGTACGATCCTGGGTTCTCTCCATTGCTACAGTCAGGCCTGGTAAGGACTTTCCAACTAGAAGATTATAAGAACTGTCTCACTCTACCAGTGCCTGTGGCCCTTGCCACCCTGTAGTACCCAGGAATTGTATTTATCCTCTGTTGACTTTTATGTTTCCTTTACTGCTGCTGTGTTACGGAGTTTGTCATAATAAACATCATTGACTTTTATCCTGGTTGTCGTGGTCACGCCTTCGGGCAGTTATTCTACATGTTACTTACATGTCTAGGGGTCTGATACAACCTCCCAGGTTCCGTTACATCTCAGCCCCTACAACTGAGGCTACCTCCCGTCAGCTCAGGCCCTCAGTTGTGACAGTAAGCACTGACCTAATGAATCCAGCCGGAGACCAGGATCAAGCGGCCAGGCCAATGCAAGAACTGGCAGCCCGACTTGAACATCAGGAGGCTGCACAGGGCCACATCATCCGCTGTCTCCAGGATCTCTCTACACGGCTGGATGGGATTCAAACGACCCTCCGTGGACCTGGCACATCCGGTGCGTCCACTACAGTGACACCAGCTGTAACCCCACCCACCTTACCCATTTCCAGTCCACATCTTCATCTTCCAACGCCAGCAAAATTTGATGGATCTCCAAGGTTCTGCAGGGGATTTCTCAATCAATGTGAAATCCACTTTGAGCTTCTACCTGGCAATTTCTTCAGTGACCGTACCAAAATTGCCTATATCATCTCCCTTCTCAGTGGCTCAGCCCTTGACTGGGCATCACCTTTATGGGAGAAGTCTGATCCCCTGCTATCCTCCTATACTGACTTTGTAGCTACATTCAGGCGCATCTTCGACGAGCCAGGCCGGATAACATCTGCTTCATCTGAGATTCTCCGTTTACGCCAGGGAACACGTACTGTGGGACAGTATCTTATACAGTTTAAAATCCTGGCATCCGAACTGGCATGGAACGACGAGGCCCTGTATGCTGCATTCTGGCATGGCTTATCAGAACGCATCAAGGATGAGTTAGCTACCAGAGACTTGCCCTCTAAGTTGGATGAGCTAATTTCTCTTTGCACGAAAGTTGATCTACGTTTCAGAGAGAGAGCAACTGAGCGAGGAAGATCATCTACTCCTAAATCTTCTGCTCCTCCTCCTCGTCAACCATCTCCATCCAAGGATGAGCCTATGCAAATTAGTCGTTCCCGTCTATCTCCCGCTGAGCGCCGAAGACGTCTCTCTGAGTCTCTCTGTCTCTACTGTGCAGCTCCGTCGCACACTATCAATGCCTGTCCCAAACGTCCGGGAAACTCCAGATCCTAGCTCGCCAAGGAGAGGGCCAGCTAGGAGTAATGATCTCCTCTCCATCTCCTCATGACTGTAACCTCCCAGTGTCGCTTCAAATTGCTCAACGTTACAGGAACGTCATTGCCCTCCTTGATTCCGGAGCAGCTGGGAATTTCATAACCGAAGCTTATGTTAAACGGTGGTCCCTACCCACCGAGAGACTGTCCTCGTCCATCTCTTTGACTGCCGTGGATGGCAGCAAGATTTTTGACGCAGTCATTTCCTTAAGGACTCTTCCAGTTCGTCTGAGAGTGGGAGTTTTTCATTCTGAGTATATTTCTTTTTTAGTGATTCCAAGAGCCACACATCCAGTGGTTTTAGGCCTTCCATGGCTCCGTCTCCACAACCCATCAATTGACTGGACGACTACGCAAATACTGGCATGGGGTCCCTCCTGTGCTGAGACTTGTTTAGCCAAAGTTCTTCCTGTTTGTTCTTCCTTCCCCAGGTCATCTGATGTTCCGCCTCCTCCATATCAAGACTTCACGGACGTGTTCAGTAAAGCCTCTGCTGATATCCTTCCTCCTCATAGAGAATGGGACTGCCCAATCGACCTCATTCCAGGGAAGGTTCCACCGCGAGGCCGAACTTATCCGTTGTCTCTGCCTGAGACACACTCCATGGAAGAGTACATCAAAGAGAACCTGGCGAAGGGTTTCATCCGACCATCTTCTTCTCCAGCCGGCGCAGGCTTCTTCTTCGTTAAGAAGAAAGACGGTGGTCTGCGTCCGTGCATCGACTACAGAGGTCTGAACGACATTACCGTCAAGAACCGATACCCTTTACCCCTGATTACCGAGCTCTTTGATAGAGTTAGTGGTGCAACTATTTTCACAAAGCTGGACTTGAGGGGTGCCTACAATCTCATCCGAATCCGTGAGGGTGACGAGTGGAAGACCGCCTTTAACACCCGTGACGGACATTATGAGTACCTCGTCATGCCCTTCGGATTGAGCAACGCTCCAGCAGTCTTCCAGCACTTCGTGAATGAGATTTTCAGGGACATCTTGTATCGCCATGTCGTGGTTTATCTAGACGACATCCTCATCTTTGCTAATAATCTCGAAGATCATCGTTTCTGGGTAAAAGAGGTTCTTTCCCGTCTCCGTGTCAATCACCTCTATTGTAAATTGGAGAAGTGTGTGTTTGAAGTTAAAACCATTCCGTTTCTAGGTTACATTGTGTCCGGTTCCGGACTAGAGATGGATCCTGAGAAACTCCAAGCAATCCAGAATTGGCCTATACCCTTAAGCCTCAAAGGGGTCCAGAGGTTTTTAGGGTTCGCCAATTATTATAGAAAATTTATACGAGACTTTTCCACCATTGTGGCGTTTATCACTGCATTAACCAAGAAAGGTGCTAATCCGTCCAAGTGGTCCGAGGAAGCTACACAGGCCTTTCACCTTCTGAAGCAACGGTTTATCTCTGCACCAGTTCTGAAACAGCCCGACACCGACTCTCCTTTTATCTTAGAGGTAGATGCCTCCTCCGTTGGAGTAGGAGCAGTGTTATCCCAGAGGGCCAAAGATGGACATCTACATCCTTGCAGTTTCTTCTCCCGGAAGTTCTCCCCAGCTGAGCGCAACTATGCCATTGGCGATCAGGAGTTGCTAGCCATCAAGCTCGCTCTGGAGGAGTGGAGATACCTGTTGGAGGGAGCTTCCCACTCAATCACCATACTTACCGACCACAAAAATCTTTTATATCTCAAAGGCGCACAATGTCTGAATCCTCGTCAGGCCAGATGGGCACTTTTCTTCTCTAGGTTTGACTTTAAACTCCAGTTCTGTCCGGGTTCTCAGAATCGTAAGGCCGATGCCCTTTCCCGCTCATGGGAGCAAGAAAATGAGTCTGAGTCTGCAGACAAGCATCCTATTATTAATCCGTTGGCATTCTCCACGGTAGGGATGGACTCTACGTCTCCACCAGGGAAAAGTTTTGTTAAGCCAGTTCTAAGGAAGAAGCTCATGCATTGGGCCCATGCTTCCCGTTTTGCTGGACATACAGGCATTGAGAAAACCCTTGAATTTATTTCTAGGTCCTACTGGTGGCCAACTCTGAAGAAGGACGTTATGGAATTTATTGCCTCCTGCCCAAAGTGTGCCCAACACAAAGTCTCCCGCCAGTCGCCTGCGGGGCAACTGGTTCCATTATCTGTTCCCCGTCGACCTTGGACCCATTTGTCGATGGACTTTGTTTCCGATCTACCTATCTGCAACAAGTTTAATACCATCTGGGTGGTAGTTGACCGGTTCACCAAGATGGCACATTTCATCCCTCTCACCGGTCTTCCGTCAGCTTCCAAGTTGGCTCAAGTGTTTATACAAGAGATCTTCCGACTTCACGGTCTTCCTGAAGAGATCATCTCGGATCGTGGAGTACAATTTGTAGCCAAATTTTGGCGAAGTTTGTGTCAAGCCCTCCAAGTCAAGTTAAAGTTTTCCACGGCTTACCATCCTCAGACCAATGGTCAAACCAAGAGGGTGAATCAGGACTTGGAGGCCTTCCTCCGTATATATGTGTCTTCCTCTCAAGATGACTGGGTTCAACTCCTTCCTTGGGCCGAGTTCAGCCACAACAATCAATACCATTCCTCATCTTCTTCTACACCATTCTTCATTAATTATGGATTCCACCCTAAAGTCCCAGAATTCCAACCGCTTCCCGCAACTTCTGTTCCAGCAGTGGATGTCACCTTGCGTCAGTTTTCAAATAACTGGAGGAACGTCCGCGCAGCCCTGCTTAAAGCCTCATTCAGGTATAAGAAGTTTGCCGATAGAAAGCGTAGAGCGGTTCCTGCTCTCAAGGTGGGTGATCGTGTGTGGCTGTCCACGAAGAATTTGAGGTTGAGAGTTCCCAGCATGAAATTTGCACCTCGCTACATCGGACCCTTCAAGATTGAACAAGTCATCAATCCTGTTGCCTACAGGTTACAGTTACCATCCTTCTTGAAAATACCCAGGACATTTCATGTTTCTTTGTTGAAACCGCTGATCCTGAATCGGTTTCATTCCGCACTTCCTCCAGCTCCCAAAGTTCAGACTCAAAGGGGAGTCGAGTACGAGGTGGCCAAGATTTTGGACTCACGTTTCCGTTACGGTCAGTTACAATACCTCATTGACTGGAAGGGCTATGGTTCTGAAGAACGCTCTTGGACCAATGCCTCAGACGTCCATGCTCCTGCCTTGGTCCGAAATTTCCACGCAAAGTTTCCTTTAAAGCCTAAGAAGTGTCCTGGGGCCACTCCTAAAGGGGGGGGTGCTGTCACGATCCGGGTATCTGGACGCCATTACTTACCCTTCAGATGCCTCCTAAGGCTGGCTCAGCGTTCCAGGACCGGATCCCGCTGTTCCTGAGTTTCCACATGCAGAATGTCAGAGTGGTGATTTCATCAGCCGCGGCCTCCGCTGTGCCCGCGTGGTTAAATGTGCGCTTGTCAGTCTGGCGTCTCCTGTCTCCTGTGGCCGGCGTCGCCATTACTGTTTCAATTCTCACATGGATTACAAACCAAACTTCCCTCCAAGTGTCTGCATGGGCGCAGCCATCTTGGATTTTGTCATCTGAGCATTTCCACCAATCTGCTGTCTGTATTGTTGATTTGCATAATTGCCTAGCCAACCCCTTCCTTGCTGCAGGTATAAGTAAGCTGTGCCTGAGCAAGGAAGGCGTCAGTGCTTTGGTTGTCTAACCTAGTTCCAGTTTGTCTCTCTCCTGTGGTTGTCTTCCAGGTTCCAGCTCCTGTCTCCAGACTTCTGCTATAGAGACCCGCACCAGCATTCCATCTGCGGTGTAGCCTGACTCTCCGATCCATTCTGGACCCACCTATTTCCAGTTACAACAATCACCTGCTTCCAGCCCAGCTTCCAGCAGTGTACAGCTTCTCTTAAAGGGCCGGTGTCCTTTCTGCAGTTTACCACTCTCCACCGGTATTATTATTTCACCGCTCTCAAACTCCAAACTTCATTATTATTTCATCGCTCTCAAGTTCGTTTATTATTTAACTGGTTCCAGCCAGTATCCACTCCGTACCAACAACAGTCTGGTTCCAGCCAGTATCCACAGCAGCCGTTTTATCTTCAGCAACCCAGCCTTTCCTGGAACACCAGCTGGTACGATCCTGGGTTCTCTCCATTGCTACAGTCAGGCCTGGTAAGGACTTTCCAACTAGAAGATTATAAGAACTGTCTCACTCTACCAGTGCCTGTGGCCCTTGCCACCCTGTAGTACCCAGGAATTGTATTTATCCTCTGTTGACTTTTATGTTTCCTTTACTGCTGCTGTGTTACGGAGTTTGTCATAATAAACATCATTGACTTTTATCCTGGTTGTCGTGGTCACGCCTTCGGGCAGTTATTCTACATGTTACTTACATGTCTAGGGGTCTGATACAACCTCCCAGGTTCCGTTACATCTCAGCCCCTACAACTGAGGCTGCCTCCCGTCAGCTCAGGCCCTCAGTTGTGACAGGCACTCGGTCAGGCCAAGAGAACGTACAGCTGTCTGTATATTAGAGGCAGTGTGTAGCTGTGATCATCAGTGCAGATAGGTGGCAGGACTCCTCTAACAGTCCGGCACACACAAGGTCAGACCTGCCTACCTAAGGTAAGGGGCAGGTCCATCAAGCAGTGGGGCTGATCCTGATCTCTGCAGTGAGCGAATCACCTGACATTGCTTAAAATAGTCTGCAGGGGGGGAGGGGATAACTCATTGCTGACCTGGGCAGCATTGGGTCCCTTAGTCCTCAGGGGCCCCGGTGCAATGTACCTGCAGCACCAATGGTAGTTCCGCCCCAGACCAGGTGCCTCCTGCTGTATTTGCATATGTTTGCATCGCTGCTGCGTACAAGGACTCAGCAGCGATGTTAACAGCATCCAAATTGGAATCAGGCCCAAAAGGCATTCATATACTCATTACGGGGGCTGCTTCTGAGTCCTATGCACAGTGGCTGTAGTTGCAGGCAGCCACTGATGCCTGGTTTGCTACACTATTCTAATGCAAGTATCCATTCAACTAATGCAGGGGTCGTACATGTGCAAGAGGAAACAAGTACCACAAGTGATTTTACACTGACAGGTGCAAACGTCATCATTAGTATTGTCAATTGCACCAGACCCATGCTAGCTGCAAGAGATCTTCCCTTCCCCATATGTAACACTCACATTCACATGGAGCCTTAGGATTCGGATTTGATTTTGGTTTTAGATTATTTTAAAATTGATTTAAAAAAAGAAAAACAGCTACAATATTGTCATTTAGACCTATTTTTGTTCATACAGTATTATTAACCTCAGTAACATCAATTATACAGTATTTCCAGTCATTTTCAGTCCCTTCTGACCACCTAACAGTTCACAATATTATTTGCCAAAATAGGCCAAAGGCTGGCTGGCTAAACTAGGCAACAGAGCAGCGGTACAAACACACAGCAGTTACTTTAAAAGAATCTAGCACATCTAGGAAACATAGCGGCACAGCAGCGGCAGACAGGGTGGCAGATTAATAAACTACACGACCCCATAGAATTATTTCATTAATCAAGAAGAGGCCCCAGGGCAGTACAGGGAAAGGGAACTTGAGTATGTAGTGGCAGGCACATTAAGCATTGATTAAAACCGAATAATTGAATTAAAGACTTAGAATACAATGTTGATAGCCAAGGAATCCCGACAACAAGTGTTCAAAAACATGACAAGACAACAAACCGCTCAGCACACATCTCTCCCGCCGCTCAGCACAGCGCGATCTGTGCTGAGCATGCAGTGGGAGACCGGGGGGCCGCTCACTTCACCCAGCGGGTGAAGTGAGCGACCCACTAGATTGGCCTGCATGCAGGCCAATCTAGCACCAGCGATAGCGATGCGCGGGGCTGCGCATCGCTATAGCTGTCAGGGCTACACACGGAGCGATCTTGCTGAAAATCTAAGCAATCTAGTCAGATTGCTTAGATTATCGCTCCGTGTGTACCCCCTTAAGTGTATTAGAATGCTTAATATTTGTAGGCACTCCCTTATTAACATGTGTAAGCCCGAATCTTCAGTGATGGTCCCTAGGACCAGGGGGATGCTGGGAAGAGGGTGGTCCAGTGTGCAGTGTGTCTGGAGTTGGTGAGGTGTTCCCAATGGGACTAATATATCGTAAGTACAGTATAGTGAGTATGGAACACTAATACAGTTTAACAAATCATTTATTTACAATATCATTGACAATAATTGAAATATACTTATCCATGTTCCTTAAGGCAGTTATACAGGATAATCAGAGTCCTAGCATAAGGTGTAGTCCCAGGGAGCCTCCTGTCGCTGCGTAGCACCTAGGTCTTGTCAGTCAAAGGAACCCTATTGCCAATCTCAGGTTTCAGTGGAGGCTGCCATCAGTCTGACGTGACCCTCTATTTAACCCAGAATTCTGAGAGGTGGTCAAGGGATCAGGGGGGTAATTCCAAGTTGATCGCTGCAGGATTTTTGTGAGCAATTGGGCAAAACCATGTGCACTGCAGGGGAGGCAGATATAACATGTGCAGAGAGAGTTAGATTTGGGTGGGGTGTGTTCAATCTGCAATCTAATTTGCAGTGTAAAAATAAAGCAGCCAGTATTTACCCTGCACAGAAATAAAATAACCCACCCAAATCTAACTATTTCTGCATATGTTATATCTGCCTCCCCTGCAGTGCACATGGTTTTGCCTAATTGCTATTAAAAATCCTGCTGCGATCAACTTGGAATTACCCCCTATATCTCCATACACATGTCATTGGAGTCCCTGGTCACTTGTACAATATTGTGAAATTTATTGTTGTATTGAATTCTAATGTAGGACAAATAGCCTTTCACCGTTTGCGTATTTTAGATGTCTAGGCCACTTTATCAAAGGAAAACATCTATTTGTTGACCACAAATAGACCTATTGTCTGGCCTGTTATGTAAGCTAAAAAGGAGAACAATTTCTTATTAACATACTATAAATAACAAACAGCTTATTCCTTCAAAGATGGAAAATGAAAGCCTTACAACGCAAATACAGTATATGGCTATGTGTACACATTTTATACATAGAAGACAACTAGTTAGCTGTAGGTCAGAAATCAGTACTGTTACAATCCTCCCTTGGCTTTTATGTATTATTAAGTGTTTTGGTGATACTGGCCCTCATTCTGAGTTGATCGCTCGCTAGCTGCTTTTAGCAGCAATGCAAACGCTAGGCTGCCGCCCTCAGGGAGTGTATCTTAGCTTAGCAGAAGTGCGATCGAAAGGTTAGCAGTTCTGCAACTAAAAAAATTCATGCCGTTTCAGATTGGCTCAAGACTTACTCCTAGCTTGCGATGACTGCAGTCTGTTTAGTTCCTGGATTGACGTCATAAACACGCCCTGCGTTCGGCCAGCCACTCCCTCGTTTCTCCAGCCACTCCTGCGTTTTTACCTGGCACGCCTGCGTTTTTTAGCACACTCCCTGAAAATGCTGAGTTGCCGCCCAGAAACAGCCACTTCCTGTCAAACAACGAGCACTCGAGCGACTGAAAAGCGTCGCTCGAGCTTATGTAAAACTACAAAGTTTTGTGTGAAAGTACTTAGCGCATGCGCGCTGCGTACCATGCGCATGTGCAGAAATGCCGCTTTTCCACCTGATCGCTGCACTGCGAAAATTGGCAGCGAGCGATCAACTCGGAATGAGGGCCAATGTCCAATATTATCATACTGACCCATCAACCTGAGTGTCAAAACCTCTTTGCATTCTATACAGTACCGGATCTTGCCACGGGCAAGCAGTACTTTTGCCCGGGGCGCCGCCTTCCGGAGGGCGCCGCACCATGGCAAGATCCGCCACTGTGCTCTCTGCAGTGCCCCCCGCTGTGCCCGCCGCTGGTCCCCCGCTTTGAAGGGAACCAGACGCTAAGCGTCTAGTTTCCCTTCATGGAGAGGACTGTGCTGTGCGGTGCGCGATGACGTCATCGCGCACCGCACAGCAAAGGTCCTCTCCATGAAGGGAAACTAGACGAAGCGTCTAGTTTCCCTTCATGGAGAGGACCTTTGCTGTGCGGTGCGCGATGACGTCATCGCGCACCGCACAGCATAGTGGCAGAGACACTAGGGGTCATAATTGACCTCTAGTGTCTATGCTGTGCTATGGGAGAGACGTAATGACGTCTCTCCCATAGATCCGAGGACAGACACAACCATCCGAGTCCAGGAGAAGAGCGGCGCCGGCGGAGGAGGAGGTCTGGAATCAGGAGCGGGGATTGTAAGTATACTTTTATTTATTATTATTATTTTTTTCAGCTGCGCTACAGGGGGCACAAATGGGGGCGTAACTGACCACGCCCCCATATGAAGCCACGCCCCCATTTTTGCCCGGGGCGCCACAAGGGCAAGATCCGGCCCTGATTCTATATAACCTTACAGCATTTAAACAATAATAGAAATACTATTTTAATCACAGTATACATAATGATTATAGAAAATAAATAAAAAATTAAAAAAATTACATAAACTACGGTGTGTATAATAGTTCCAAATTTTTGATCAGTCAAATTTCCATCCTTCCTCCCATTGGCTCAACTATCTCAAGCTAACAGGAGTAGCTACATATGCAAAAGTTTTTGATGAATTTGGGGAGTGCGGATCCAATATTACTTTTCTTCCAAACTGAATCCAGTTCATAGAGTGATCTACTGGATCTTTTTACATTCTCTTTCAAAGTTAATGTCTGGTCTGCTGTATGCTGTTCAAACACGATCCAAAAGAAATAAAAAGATGAATCCAACTATCATCAAGGATGTGCCTGATTCATAGCACCATACTCCTTGGTCAGGGCGAGATCCCCTCAGGTCAGCATACATCTTGGTTCAACCTGTAAAGAAAAATAAACAAGTGTTACGTTCAGGGGCGGATTGGGAACAAAAAGTGGCCCTGGAAAAATTTGTACTAGTGGCCCCACATGGGCAGCACCAGAGGTGTAAGGTCTAGCCATGGGCCATGGCAGCAGCACCCTCCCCCCAAGACTTTCCAGATAGTGGGGATGTCCAGCATCAAGGGGGAAGTTAAAAAGAAATAAAATTACATATTATGAGCACATTATATGATACACCTTCAGAATTTAGGAAACTATACAATTCTTTAGAAATATATATTTTCTTGCTTATTACACCAACCGTATCCCAATCACTATTCACTCAATCTTATATGTCAGCCAAGCAGGCAGACAGAGCATACACTAGATCATCTGCAATCACAGGCTAAGTGGCAAAGTCATTTTCATATATGCAAATTATTTTGCATCTTATTCATTATGTCTATAAAAAGGACCACATGTCCTCAAACAAAACAGGCCCCCACGGGTGTGTCGGCCCACCGGGAATCTTCCCTGTAAACCCTATGCCCAATCCGCCTCTGGTTACGTTTCTTATCAACATGCCCTGGGATACAAATGATAGGCAGGAAAATACACTGGGTTAGCATCACCTTCAACCAGAACATAGTATGTTTTTCCTTGTCCTAATGCTACTATCTCCCCCTTCTTTTTCCTAACCTGGTTGTCACTATTGTTCTTATCAATTAGGAGCTTATACTTAGCTCTGAATATGACACAGTGAGGTGGCCTGGGTGGCGTGGGCTCTAACAATCTCTGAAAGGGGGTGGTTCCTGTAAGGACCCTTTCATTCAAACAGCATACTGCCTCCTGTAGGACACTGTCCCAACCCTTTAAAGTGTGCATGGGAATTATATTGCGTATTTGTTCCTTGAGGAGGCCATTCATTCTTCCTATTAATCCTGCTGCATTTGGGTAAAATGGAATATGGTACACCCAATACACATGGTTCTCCTTTGCCCAATCATAGGTTCTTTCTGCTCCACTATGTCCACATTGTTCATGCGCCCACCGTCCCAGGTTGTATATGTATATTTTTTCATCTTCCTCCACTGGTGATTGAGTGGCTGATTTGAGTTGTACAAGGGCATCAGCTGTGTCAATAGGTGAGAAACCTGTGTGTGCATTTACAATCATGACTAATTGATATAGACCTGGATAAGTTGCGGTTTCATATTTGATTCCATATTTCAGGCCCACTCCATAAAGGCTTGGAATGGGTTCTCCAATCTTCTTCTTTCCATGAGGGCATCCAAATAGTGAGACCTTTATACGGGGCCCAAATGTCAGTGTACAGACCATCTGTCTCTTGTAGAAGCATCAGTACAGCTTGCAGTTCTGCATTTTGGCTGGGTCCTCCTTTACCATTCACATTTATAACTTCCTCCAGTACAGATTGGAATGCTGTGGCAGTCCAAGTTCGGCCCCTTTGTGTCAGGGTAGGGGAGCCGTCTGTAAACCAAGCAATCTTCTGCTCTTCATCTGTTAAACTGGTTCTGTACCATGGGCTTCTGTGCAACAGCAGAACGTGATTCAAATCATTCTTGCCGCAGCCATCCTGCAATAGGGAGGTCTGTACGTATTGCGATTGGCTGTTGTTTGGTTGTGCTCTCTACATGTTGGAGAGCAGTATAAGCAGCTAGAAAAGTCTTTTCTAAGGGAGAGTATTGTCTTTGTGCTGAGGAAAACTGCTTTGCCCAGAATCCAATGGGCTTCTTCTTTTGTCCCTTGATTGCATTTTCCTGCCATAATCCCGAGACATTCCATGCTCTGTGGTAGTTACATCCAGAAAGAATGGCTGATTTGACTGTAGTGGACTCAGAACATTATGCACCGTGATAGCTTGCTTTGCAATTTGAAAAACCTCTTCTTGTTCAGCAGACCACATAAATTCTTGACTGTCTGCTGCAAAGGGTACAGAATCAAAAGTTTCTCTTACGTCCTAGAGGATGCTGGGGACTCCGTAAGGACCATGGGGTATAGACGGGCTCCGCAGGAGATATGGGCACTCTAAAGAACTTTTAGTATGGGTGTGCACTGGCTCCTCCCTCTATGCCCCTCCTCCAGACCTCAGTTAGATTCTGTGCCCAGAGGAGAATGGGTGCACTACAGGGGAGCTCTACTGAGTTTCTCTGGTAAAAATAATTTTGTTAGGTTTTTTATTTTCAGGGAGCACTGCTGGCAACAGGCTCCCTGCATCGTGGGACTGAGGAGAGAGAAGCAGACCTATTTAAGTGATAGGCTCTGCTTCTTAGGCTACTGGACACCATTAGCTCCAGAGGGATTAGAACGCAGATCTCACCCTGCCGTTCGTCCCAGAGCCGCGCCGCCATCCTCCTCGCAGAGCCGGAAGATAGAAGCCGGGTGAGTATAAGAAGAAAAGAAGACTTCAAGGCGGCAGAAGACTTCAGATCTTCACTGAGGTAAGCGCGCAGTGACTTCAGATCTTCACTGAGGTAACGCTGCTCGCCATTGCTCCCACTCGTTACACACACTGACAGGCACTGATGGGTGCAGGGCGCAGGGGGGGGGGGGGGGCGCCCTGGGCAGCAATATAAACCTCTGTATTGGCATTTTTTCACATAGGGGCTGCAGAGTCAGTAGATATGTACATCCCCCGCCATTAATTGTAAATTTGAGCGGGACCGAAGCCCGCCACTAGAGGGGGCGGAGCTTGGTCTCACAGTACTAACCAGCGCCATTTTCTCTGCAGTGATCTGAAGAGAAGCTGGCTCCCCGGACTCTCCCCTGCTGAACGGTGACACAGAGCTGAAAAAGAGGGGGGGGGGGCATATTTAGGCGCAGTGAGTGTATTACACTTTAATATATATAGAAAAGCGCTATATCTGGGAATTGTTCCAGTGTCTGTTGGCGCTGGGTGTGTGCTGGCAAACTCTCTCTCTGTCTCTGCAAAGGGCCTTGTTGGGGAACAATCCCCTTATAGACATATCCCTGTGTGTGTGTGGGAGTGTCGGTACGCGTGTGTCGGCATGTCTGAAGCGGAAGGCTCATCCAAGGAGGAGGTGGAGCAAATGATTGTAGTGTCTCCGTCGGCAACGCCGACTCATGATTGGTATAATATGTGGAATATTTTAAATGCGAATATGACCTTATTGCATAAGAAAATAGACAAAGCTGAATCCAAGGAAACAGCAGAGAGTCTATCTGCGGATTTGACTGGGTCACAGGGCCCGTCAGGGTCTCAGAAGCTTCCCCTATCACAAATAGCAGACACTGATACCGACACGGATTCTGACTCCAGTGTCGACTATGATGAGGCAAAGTTACATCCAAAGGTGGCCAAAAGTATTCATTATATGATTATGGCAATAAAAGATGTTTTGCATATCACAGATGACCCCTCTGTCCCTGACACGAGGGTGCGTATGTATAAGGAAAAGAAGCCGGAGGTAACCTTTCCTCCGTCTCATGAACTGAACGAATTATTTGA
Source organism: Pseudophryne corroboree (assembly GCF_028390025.1). NCBI lineage: Eukaryota > Metazoa > Chordata > Amphibia > Anura > Myobatrachidae > Pseudophryne > Pseudophryne corroboree. The sequence goes on from NC_086447.1 coordinate 75,872,630, forward strand.
AAAAGCTTGGGAAACTCCAGACAAAAAACTGCAGATTTCCAAGAGGATCCTTATGGCGTATCCTTTCCCTGCAAGGGACAGGATACGGCGGGAATCCTCGCCCAGAGTGGACAAGGCTTTATCGCGTCTGTCCAAAAAGGTGGCGCTACCATCTCCTGACACCGCAGCCCTCAAGGATCCTGCGGATCATAGACAGGAAACTACCTTAAAGTCTATTTATACACATACGGGTGCTTTGCTCAGACCGGCAATAGCATCGGCATAGGTTTGTAGCGCAGTTGCAGCATGGACAGATACCTTGTTAGCTGACATGGATACCCTGGACAAGGATACCATTGTACTGACTTTAGGTCACATTAAAGACGCAGTCTTATATATGAGGGACACTCAAAGAGACGTTGGGCTGCTTGGTTCCAGAGCCAACGCCATGGCAGTTGCGGCAAGACAAGCTCTGTGGACCCGCCAATGGTCGGGTGATGCAGACTCAAAGAAGCATATGGAGGTTTTACCTTACAAGGGTGAAGTTTTTTAGGGGGATGGTCTCGCGGACCTGGTTTCCGCAGCTACCGCGGGTAAATCTACATTTTTATCTTTTGTTCCCCCACAGCAAAAGAAAACCCCACAATTTCAGATGCAGTCCTTTCGGTCGCATAAGTCCAGAAGAGGTCGGGGCTCCTCTTTCCTCGCCAGAGGTAAAGGTAGAGGTAAGAGAACACCGGCTTCGGCTAGTTCCCAGGAGCAGAAGTCCTCCCTGGCTTCTGCTAAATCCACCGAATGACGCTGGGGCTCCACTGAGGGAGTCCACGCCGGTGGGGGCACGTCTTCGACTCTTCAGCCAGGTCTGGGTTCTATCAGACGTGGATCCTTGGGCGTTGGAAATTGTATCCCAAGGCTACAAACTGGAGTTCGAAGAGGTGCCCCCTCGCCGATTTTTCAAGTCGGCCTTGCCAGCCTCTTCCCCGGAGAGGGAAGTGGTATTAGACGCAATTCAAAAGCTGTGTCAACAGCAAGTGATTGTCAAGGTTCCCCTCGGCCAACAGCGGAAAGGGTACTATTCAACCCTGTTCGTGTTCCTGAAGCAGGATGGCTTAGTCATACCCATTTTAAATCTAAAATCCCTAAACCTATACTTGAGAAAGTTCAAATTCAAGATGGAATCACTCCGGGCTGTGATATCCAGTCTGGAAGCAGGGGATTTTATGGTGTCGCTGGACGTGAAGGACGCCTACCTTCATGTCCTCATATTTCCTCCTCATCAGGAGTACCTGCGTTTCGCGTTACAGGACTGTCATTTACCAGTTTCAGACGCTGCCATTTGGGCTTTCCACGGCCCCGAGAATTTTTACCAAAGTAATGGCGGAAAGGATGGTACTCCTGCGCAGACAGGGAGTCACAATTATCCCGTACTTGGACGATCTCCTATTAAAGGCAAGATCAAGAGATCAATTGCTGAAAAGCGTGTCGCTCTCCCTGGGAGTGTTACAACAACACGGTTGGATTCTCAATCTGCCAAAGTCACAGTTGATTCCAGCGACTCGACTATCATTCCTAGGCATGATTCTGGACACGGAACAAAAGAGGGTTTTTCTACCAATGGAAAAAGCCCAGGACCTCCAGAACATGGTCAGGGACCTGCTAAACCCAAAAAGAGTGTCTGTTCATCAATGCACTCGAGTTCTGTGAAAAATGGTGGCAGCCTACGAGGCCATCCTCTTCGGCAGGTTCCATGCGAGGACGTTTCAGTGGGATCTTCTGGACAAATGGTCGGGGTCCCATCTGCACCTACATCAAAAGATAAGCCTGTCCCCCAGGACCATGGTTTCTCTCCTGTGGTGGCTGCACAGTTCTCACCTTCTAGAGGGTCGCAGGTTCGGCATTCAGGACTGGGTTCTGGTGACCACGGACGCGAGCCTCCGAGGATGGGGAGCAGTCACAAAAGGAAGACATTTTCAGGGACTTCGGTCAAGCCAGGAGGCTTGTCTTCACATCAACGTGCTGGAATTGAGGGCCATATACAACGGCCTACGACAGGCGGAGAATCTTCTTCGCGACCTACCGGTTCTGATTCAATCAGACAACTTCACAGCCGTAGCTCATGTAAACCGCCAAGGCGGGACAAGGAGCAGAGTGGCAATGGCGGAAGCCACCAGAATTCTGCGCTGGGCGGAAAATCACGTAAGCGTTCTGTCAGCAGTCTTCATACCGGGAGTGGACAACTGGGAAGCAGACTTCCTCAGCAGACACGATCTCCATCCAGGAGAGTGGAGACTTCATCAAGAGGTCTTTGCAGAGATAACAAGTCTTTGGGGACTTCCTCAAATAGACATGATGGCGTCACGCCTCAACAAAAAGCTTTGGAGGTATTGTGCCAGGTCAAGGGACCCTCAGGCAGTAGCGATAGACGCTCTAGTGACACCATGAGTGTTACAGTCGGTCTATGTGTTCCCTCCTCTGCCTCTCATCTCAAAACTGTTGAGAATCATAAGACGAAACGGAGTACGAGCAATACTCGTGGTTCCGGATTGGCCTCGAAGGGCCTGGTATTCGGATCTTCAGGAGATGCTCTCAGAAGATCCGTGGCCTCTTCCTCTCAGGGAAGACCTGTCGCAGCAGGGGCCTTGCATGTTCCAAGACTTACCGCAGTTGCGTTTGATGGCATGACGGTTGAACACCGAATCCTAGCTGAGGGGGGTATGCCGGAGGAAGTTATCCCTACTCTGATAAAGGCTAGGAAGGAAGTAACGGCGAAGCATTATCACCGTATCTGGAGGAAGTATGTATCTTGGTGTGAAACCAAGAATGCTCCTACAGAAGATTTCCATCTGGGCCGGTTTCTCCATTTCCTACAGACAGGAGTGGATATGGGCCTAAAGTTAGGCTCCATTAAGGTACAGATTTCGGCTCTATCTATATTTTTTCAGAAGGAATTGGCTTCTCTCCCAGAAGTCCAGACTTTTGTAAAGGGAGTGCTCCACATCCAGCCTCCTTTTGTGCCACCAGTGGCACCATGGGACCTTAACGTGGTGTTACAGTTCCTTAAATCACACTGGTTTGAACCCCTTCAAACCGTGGAATTAAAATTTCTCACCTGGAAGGTGGTCATGTTATTAGCCTTGGCATCTGCAAGGCGGATGTCAGAGTTGGCGGCCTTGTCTCACAAGAGCCCCTACTTGATTTTTCATGTGGATAGAGCAGAATTGAGGACTCGTCCACAATTTCTGCCTAAGGTGGTTTCTTCTTTTCTTATGAACCAACCTATTGTGGTGCCTGTGGCTACGGGTGACTTGGAGGGTTCCAAGTCCCTGGATGTAGTCAGGGCCTTAAAAATTTATGTAGCCAGGACGGCTAGAGTTAGGAAAACAGAGGCTCTGTTTGTCCTGTATACAGCCAACAAGGTTGGCGCGCCTGCTTCTAAGCAGACTATTGCTCGCTGGATCTGTAACACGATTCAGCAGGCTCATTCTACGGCTGGATTGCCGGTACCAAATTCGGTAAAGGCCCATTCCACTAGGAAGGTGGGCTCTTCTTGGGCGGCTGCCTGAGGCGTCTCGGCATTACAGTTGTGCCGAGCAGCTACTTGGTCGGGTTCAAACACTTTTGCAAAATTCTACAAGTTTGATACCCTGGCTGATGAGGACCTCGCGTTTGCTCAATCGGTGCTGCAGAGTCATCCGCACTCTCCCGCCCGGTTTGGAGCTTTGGTATAAACCCCATGGTCCTTACGGAGTCCCCAGCATTCTCTAGGACGTAAAAGAAAATAAGATTTTAAACCTACCGGTAAATCTTTTTCTCCTAGTCCGTAGAGGATGATGGGCGCCCGACCCAGTACGGACTAATTCTGCAAGACTTGTATATAGTTGTTGCTTACATAAGGGTCATGTTACAGTTGATATCGGTCGTTGACTGATGCTGTTTTTGTTCATACTGTTAACCGGTTGCTTATATTCCAGGTTATACGGTATGGTTGGTGTGGGCTGGTATGAATCTTGCCCTTAGATTATCAAAATCCTTTCCTCTTATTGTCCATCTCCTCTGGGCAGTTTCTCTAACTGAGGTCTGGAGGAGGGGCATAGAGGGAGGAGCCAGTGCACACCCATACTAAAAGTTCTTTAGAGTGCCCATGTCTCCTTCGGAGCCCATATATACCCCATGGTCCTTACTGAGTCCCCAGCATCCTCCACGGACTAGGATAAAAAGATTTACCGGTAGGTTTAAAATCTTATTATTTCCTAAATCCACCCTAGCATGTAAGGCTATTTGTCCATTAGTGTTGGAGATTTGTTACACCAATGTTATCGTGTAAGGTACTGCTGCAGCTAGGGGTGGTCTCGCTTTGTTTAGTCCCCAAGAGTCAATTGACAGTCTGTATGAGCCATTTGGCTTTTCACGGGATACACTTGATCATTATAGTTTTGTGCTTCATGGAATACTCCATCTTGTAGCAGAGCCTGAACAGTGTCCCCAATTTCCTTCAAACCACCTAGTTGTTATGAACCACAGGTAGTGGTTCATTCCTATTCTATGTTTATAGCTGTCTTGCAGGCCAGGATTTCCCGTTGCTCTGGTTTTAGAAGACTCTTGTTTGCTGCCGGTGGTGAGTTTGTGTGATTGCAGCTTGTTCCCATGTGTTCAGCCTCACCTGTCTGTTGATTGCACCTCTCAGTTGTGCAGCAGGGCAGCTGCACGACATAATTAATTAAGACTCTGTTATATTCTGGCTCAGTGCAACTCACAGACGCTGGTGATATTTCCAGAGTTCCAGAGTTCTTGAGTTCTGAGCTAGTCCCTGCCAGTTCCTGAGCTCCTGTCTAGCAGTGTCTGTCTAGCTGCTACGAGTGTCGGTTCCAGTGTCGGTTCCAGTGTCGGTTCCAGTGTCTGATCCCGTGTCCTGCCGTGAAGCGTTCCTGTCCAGAAGTCCTGTGGCTTTGTCTGTGCCTGGTCGAGTATCTGGCTTCTTGGTGTCCACCGGTCTGTCGTTTGGGATTCTGCCTGTCCTCCGGTTCTGAGAGTCTGTGTCGGCTACATTGGGGGTTCCTGTCCGTTTGCCAGTATTGGTACCGGTTCCGTGAGTAGCGGCTTTGCCGCGTCCGTCGGCCTAGGCCGCAGTATTCATTGGTTATATTTTGTTACTGGTGTTTTGCAGAGGGTTCTGCTTATCTTGTCACCGCCGGTACACAACAGTATTGTGTCGGCGAGTGGACTGCATTTCCTTTGTTGTTCTTTTCCTTTGGCGGCGTGCCGCACATATATTTAGTTTTAGGGTTGTTAGTAGCCCCTAGCCTTCTGTTTGCTTTAGTTAGAGGTCCCCTTGTTATTATCCTGTCTCGGTTCACGCCTTGTCTCACTCTAAGACCTGGGGGCATCGGAGTTGGGCAGACCTAATCCGCCCTTCAAACGCGGCTGCCGTGGGCCCAAGAAACCATAGTCACTCAGGCGTGAACTGACCACACGGGTGAAACAATGGAGGTAGGGTGCTAGGGGCTATTTCCACACCACACCTTATTTCAGCGTCACGTTCTGGTGCTCTGGACTCACTACGCAACATCTCCCTTGTTCTGAGCACCAGGAACCTAACATTATCACCAGCCATACAACAAAAAAGAAATAAAGCTTTTTTCTTTTTTGGCCCAGTCCAGAGTCCTGTTAAGAATCCAGTCCTGTCTAGAACTCAGTGTGCAGAATCCAGTCCGGTGTTTAGAATCCAGTCCTGTCTAGAATTCAGTGTGCAGAATCCAGTCCTGTCAAGAATCCAGTCCTGTCTAGAACTCAGTGTGCAGAATCCAGTCCGGTGTTTAGAATCCAGTCCTGTCTAGAATTTAGTGTGCAGAATCCAGTCCGGTGTTTAAAAATCCAGTCCAGTCTTGTCTTGTCTAGTTTAAAAATCCAGTCCAGTCTTGTCTTGTCAAGAATCTTGTCTAAGATTCTTGTCTAGAATCTTGTCCTAGAATCGTGTCTAGAATCGTGTCTAGAATCTTGTCTAAGAATCTTGTCTAGAATCTTGTCTTAGAATCGTGTCTAGTCTTGTCTTGTCTAGTTTGAAATCCTCCTATGCCTACTATGCAAGCCCTGCAGGCATCTCTCCCAGCCCTGAACTCTGCTTTCAGTGCTTTAAAACCTGAGCTGCTGGAAGTTTTGCAGCAATCCTTAAAGCAACTGCAAAACCTTCTGACCAAAATTTTGCTTATTTTGCCAGAAGTTCTTGAGAGTTCATTCTCTAAAGAGACTCTTGTTCACCGTATGGTGACAAGTGAATCCTCAGGTTTAATTAGAGAGAAAAAGTTTGAAAGTTTTCTGCGGCCCAGGCTCTCAGAAGAGGAGCGTCTGCGTCGCAGAAACTTAGATTTATGCCTATATTGTGGGTGTTTAGGCCACTATCTGCAGACCTGTGAGTTGCGCAAGCCAAAGTGTGGCGACAAGTCCTGCCCTCTGGCCAAGTTTAGTCAGGATACAAGACCTACTCCTGTCTCTACTGTGGCAGAGGTACTTGTCACACAACCCACACTAAAAAGCACTCTGTCCTATAATTGGGGTCCTTGGGCTAGGGAGCCCCATTATAGATTCAGGAACCAAAGGAGTATGTTTCTCTCCTCTCTTGATTTTCCTGTTGAAGCAGAGTTGCAAACCCCTGGAGCGGTGCCCGATGCCTGGGGTCCTGGAGTGGTGCCCGATGCCCAGGGTCCCGAAGCGGTACCCGATGCCCAGAGTCCTGGAGCGGTACCCAATGCCCAGAGTCCTGGAGCGGTACCCGATGCCCAGAGTCCTGGAGCAGTACCCGATGCCCAGAGTCCTGGAGCGGTACCCGATGCCCAGAGTCCTGGAGCGGTACCCGATGCTCTAGGTTACAGAGGGACATCGAATATTATAGCTCAGGTGTCAATACCAGAAGGGGTCTCAGAAGCTGTTACCCCAGGTAGGGACTTGAAAAGCGCAACCCCAGAAAGGGTATCTAAAACCATAGTTCTGGAAGGGAACTCGAGAAGCAAAACCCCAGAAGGGATCTTTGAAGTAATATCCCCAAGTGGGGTCTCGAGAGACGCAGCCCCAAAGAAGGGTCTACAGGTCGCTTCCCCAGGAAAGAACTTAAGAGGCATAGCGTTAGTGGAGGTTCTGAAGGTTAAAGCTTCAGCAAAAGTCCCGGAAGTCATAGTCCCGGGAGAAGTTTCAATAATTATCGACTCAGAGAGGGAGGCCGACGGCCTAGCCCCAGAAAGGGAGGCCAACGGCCCGGTCCCAGTAAAAGAATCCGAGGTGATGACCCCAGCGGGGTTCCCGAAGGCCACTGCCCCAGCGGGGTTCCCGAAGGCCACTGCCCTAACGGGGTTCCTGAAGGCCACTGCCCCGGCGGGGTTCCCGAAGGCCACTGCCCCAGCGGGGTTCCCGAAGGCCACTGCCCCGGGTGGGGTTCAGAAAGTCACTGCCCCGGGTGGGGTTCAGAAAGTCACTGCCCCGGGTGGGGTTCAGAAAGTCACTGCCCCGGGTGGGGTTCAGAAAGTCACTGCCCCGGCTGGGGTTCCGAGGGCCACTGCCCCAGGTGGGGTTCAGAAAGTCACTGCCCCAGGAGGGGTTCAGAAAGTCTCAGCCTCGAGTAAGGTCACTAGTGACCAGGTCCTAGCAAAGCACTCTAGTCAGTCAGATGGGAAGGAAGCAGATCCTGACTCTGTTGATATCTCAACATCTATAATCTTTGATGGGGACTTAGTCCAATTTCTGGCGCTTTACAAACACTATTACACCATATTGTTGTCTAGACCATTTCTGGGCATCACTTCAGAGAACCTTGTGCTCTATCTGATATATTCCTTTAGAGGAGAGCCTTTTGAGTGGGCGACCAGCCTAATGAAAGCTGAAGATCCCATTCTTCAGGATCCCCCAGCATTCAGTGATGCAGTTATTAAAAGATATGGTTCCAAAGAAATTGGTTCAGGTTCCTCTAGGTCACCCGTCTTATCTGCTGAGAGTTAACCGTATACCGTAACCTCGGCACAAGAGTCTCAGCCCGTTGTTTTGACTGCAGGATGTGCTTTTCTGTCTTCTTCTAATAGTAGTACTTTGCCTGAAAGTTCAGCTCCCAAGGTTAAGAAACCAATCTCTGATTTGAACCCAGCCTTGCTGGGAGGTACCATCAGTTCAGACAATGTTTGGGGAATTACCTTGGTCTGACCTCAAGAACTTTGTAAAAATAAGAAGAAGAAGAAAAAGAAATAATTATTGACTCTTGCCTTGATATAAAAAAAAAAAAGTTTTTTTTTCCTTGTCTTGTGTCCAGTGGCCACCGTCAAGGGGGGAAGGGGGCACCGTTACAAGCTGTTGCCACAGCTTGTTTCTGTTAGACCAGTGTGTCAGGTTTTTTTTGTATCCCTTGTTTTGGAAAGTCTGAATTTTGGGGGGGGGGGGGGTTCTGTTATGAGCCACGGCTGTGGCTCATTCCTGTTTTGCATTTTGTTATGTATTTTATGTTATACTTCTGTTTATGTTCCCCGTGGGTGTCATGGGGTGTTCGGAGCTCACCCTTAAGGAGAGGGTACTGTTACGAACCACAGGTAGTGGTTCATTCCTATTCTATGTTTATAGTTGTCTTGCAGGCCAGGATTTCCCGTTGCTCTGGTTTTAGAAGACTCTTGTTTGCTGCCGGTGGTGAGTCTGTGTGATTGCAGCTTGTTCCCATGTGTTCAGCCTCACCTGTCTGTTGATTGCACCTCTCAGTTGTGCAGCAGGGCAGCTGCACAACATAATTAATTAAGACTGTTATATTCTGGATCAGTGCAATTCACAGACGCTGGTGATATTTCCAGAGTTCCAGAGTTCTTGAGTTCTGAGCTAGTCCCTGCCAGTTCCTGAGCTCCTGTCTAGCAGTGTCTGTCTAGCTGCTTCGAGTGTCGGTTCCTGTGTCGGTTCCTGTGTCGGTTCCAGTGTCGGTTCCAGTGTCGGTTCCAGTGTCGGTTCCAGTGTCTGGTCCCGCGTCCTGCTGTGAAGCGTTCCTGTCCAGAAGTCCTGTGGCTTTGTCTGTGCCTGGTCGAGTATCTGGCTTCTTGGTGTCCACCGGTCTGTCGTTTGGGATTCTGCCTGTCCTCCGGTTCTGAGAGTCTGTGTTGGCTACATTGGGGGTTCCTGTCCATTTGCCAGTATTGGTACCGGTTCCGTGAGGGAAAGCTGGTACAGATTACACAACCCTTTACCCCCACAGCCAAAAGCCCTTATGCAGAGGAACAGGAAATGCTAAGGGAGGTGACCCAAGGGGGTGGGAACACTGGGACTTCCTCCTGGCCAATGTCACAGCCCCTATGAAAGGGAGGCGGGTCCCGGGAAGCAAAGATACCCTACAGTATTTGTTTAATGAAACACCGGGACCGATGCCCTTTTGCTAATGTTAGCATACAGTGGAATCAAAACACACAAACACAGTGCATAGCCCTGCTCGATACTGGTGCTGAGGTTTCCCTATTTCATCGGGCAGGCATCCTACATGACACCCCATCAGGCAAACATACATGGGTTGCTGTAGAGGGACTAGGAGGTATGCAGACATGGGCTGCCCAGATGCAGTGCAGACTCCAAATAGGGGACGGTCCCTACTTTGATGCTTCAGTGTTGGTTTCTGAGCTCCCCGACAACATAATTGGAATGGATATCTTGAGAGGACAGTCCATAGACACATCCTCTGGTTGTTATGTTTTTGGGGGTTCTGCAAGAGCCTTCATGGTTTCTGCACTAAAGCCGGTAGTTAGAGGGAGTGCAAAATGGTCACCCATACACATACCTTCTCCTGCACAGCCAGCTAACCTGAAGCAATACCACATACTAGTGTTAGGTTCCTGGTGCTCAGAACAAGGGAGATGTTGCGTAGTGAGTCCAGAGCACCAGAACGTGATGCTGAAATAAGGTGTGGTGTGGAAATAGCCCCTAGCACCCTACCTCCATTGTTTCACCCATGTGGTCAGTTCACGCCTGAGTGACTATGGTTTCTTGGGCCCATGGCAGCCGCGTTTGAAGGGCGGATTAGGTCTGCCCAACTCCGATGCCCCCAGGTCTTAGAGTGAGACAAGGCGTGAACCGAGACAGGATAATAACAAGTGGACCTCTAACTAAAGCAAACAGAAGGCTAGGGGCTACTAACAACCCTAAAACTAAATATATGTGTCGCACGCCGCCAAAGGAAAAGAACAACAAAGGTTTTTGAGACCCAAGTGCATGATTTTGCATTTTTTAGCATTAAACTGTAGTTGCCACGTTCTTGACCATTTCTCAAGCCTAGCTAGGTCATCAATCATTTGTTTTACCCCTCCCGGTGTGTCTACCCTGTTGCATATCTTTGTATCATCTGCAAAAAGGCATCCCTTCCCTTCAATACCATCTGCAATGTCACCAACAAAGATATTAAAGAGAACTGGACCAAGTAAAGATCCCTGGGGTACTCCACTGGTAACATTTCCCTCCATAGATTGCACTCCATTAACTACAACTGTCTGTTTCCTATCCTGCAACCAGGTTCTTATCCATTTAACTGTTTTATAATCCACCCCCACGCTTTCAAGTTTATTTAGCAGTCTGCGATGTGGGACAGTGTCAAATGCCTTACTAAAGTCTAGATATGCTACATCTACAGCTCCCCCTTGATCTATTATTTTCGTCACAGAGTCAAAAAAGTCAATAAGATTTGTTTGGCATGATCTACCACCAGTAAATCCATGCTGTTTTGGATCCTGTAAGTGGTTTGATTTAAGATATTCCACAACTCTTTCTTTTAATAGTTTTTCCATTACTTTCCCCACTACTGATGTAAGGCTTACTGGTCTGTAGTTACTTGCTTCTTCCTTGCTTCCACTTTTGTGCAGTGGAACTACATTTGCTCTTTTCCAGTCCCCTGGAATGGCACCTGTATTTAGTGACTGATTAAATAATTCTGTTAACGGTGTAACCAGCACATCTTTTAGCTCTTTGAGTATCCTTGGGTGTATCCCATCTGGTCCCATTGATTTATCCACTTTTAGTTGTGAAAGTTCTGTTAGGACCTTCTCCTCTGTAAATGTACTTTCATCTACCTTATTTTTATGAATGTCCTTGCATTCATAAAAATGCATCCTTGCACAACTTAACTGTGGCCCCATCCCTTCTTCTGTAGTAAATACTGAGCAAAAATAATTATTTAGGTGATCTGCTATTGCCTTGTCTCCCTCCACCAAATGCTCACTCTCTGTCTAAAGTCTTATTATTCCTCCATTTGATTTTCTCCTTTCACTTATATACTTAAAAAAAGTTTTGCCCCCTTTATCTACTGACTGGGCCATTTTTTCCTCAGCTTCTGCCTTTGCACGTCTGATCACTTTCTCAGCATCCTTCCGTCTGTCAAGATATACCTCTTTGTCATTATTATTTTGAGTCTGTTTGTATTTCCTAAAAGCCATCTTTTTTGCTTTCACACTAGTTGATACTTCTTTTGTGAACCACACTGGCTTCCTTTTCCTGGTGCTTTTCCTAACCCTTTTGATACAAAGGTCTGTTGCCCTTAGTATTGCACTTTTCAGTTTTTCCCACCTCTCCTGCACTCCTTCCAAGTTCCACCAGTCCGCCAATGAATCACTTAAACATCTCCCCATTATTGCAAAATCAGCATTTCTAAAATCCAACACCTTTGTTTTTGTGTTCTGACACCAAATTTTGTTCCCAGTGGGACTATTATATCGGAAGTATAGTGAGAGTCAGGAACACTAATACAGTTTAACAATCATTTATTTACAATATCATTGACAATAATTAAAATATACTTATCCATGTTCCTTAAGGCAGTTATACAGGATAATCAGAGTCCTAGCATCAGGTGTAGTCCCAGGGAGCCTCCTGTCGCTACGTAGCGCCTAGGTCTTGTCAGTCAAAGGAACCCTATTGCCAATCTCAGGTCTCAATGGAGGCTGCTATCAGTCTGTCGTGACCCTCTATTTAACCGAGAATTCTGAGAGGTGGTCAAGGGATCATATCTCCATCCACATGTCACTGGAGTCCCTGGTCACTTGTACAATATTGTGAAATCTATTGTTGTATTGAATTCTAATGTAGGACAAATAGCCCTTTACCTTTTGCGTATTTTAGATGTCTAGGCCACTTTATCAAAGGAAAACATCTATTTGTTGACCCGGAATATACCTATTGTCTGGCCTGTTATGTAAGCTAAAAAGGAGAACAATTTCTTATTAACATACTATAAATAACAAACAGCTTATTCCTTCAAAGATGGAAAATGAAAGTCTTACAACACAAATACAGTATATGGCTATGTGTACACATTTTATACATAGAAGACAAATAGTTACAGTAGCTGTAGGTCAGAAATCAATACTGTTACATGAGGGAATAAAAGAGCACAACAATGAACTCACATACCTCTGTGTCCTTATGATTGGATTTACAAACATATGCACAAAACATGGTGTCAGAAGAAGTTTAACTTAAGGCCAGTACTCACGGCCCGATGTGGGAGAGATGCGTGCTGAGCGAACCGCTCAGCACACATCTCTCCCGGTGCTCAGCACAACGCGATGTGTGCTGAGCGTGCGGGGGGAGACGGGGGGGCCGCTCATTTCACCCGCTGTTAGGGCTACACACGGAGCGATCTTGCTGAAAATCTAAGCAATCTAGTCAGATTGCTTAGATTATCGCTCCGTGTGTACCCCCTTTAGATTGCTAGTGCTCTCAGAGGCCCTCTTTCCAAGTTGAACGCTCACTGGCAGTTTTTAGCAGCTGTGCAAACGCATAGTCACCGCCCACTGGGGAGTGTATTTTTGCTTTGCAGGAGTGCAAACGCCTGTGCAGCAGTGCGCCTGCGAACACATTTTGTGCAAAACAAAACCACCCCTGTAGTTACTTATCCTGTGCGATGATTCCTGCAACGAGTGACTCGGTAATGAAGTCAGATAGCCGTCCAGCAAATGCCCGGCCATGCCTGCGTTTTTCCAAACACTGCTAGAAAACAGTCAGTTGACACCCAGAAATGCCCTCTTCCTGTCAATCTTCTTGCGATCGGCTGTGCGACTGAATGCATTGCTAGAATCTGTGCAAGACCACGATGTTCTTTGTACCCGTACATCGCGCATGCGCATTGCGGTGCATATGCATGTGCAGATTAGCCATTTTTTTCATAAGCTTTTTATGGGGCACTGATTTGTCTGTGTTAAAGGTGAAACATTGAATGCGCGGTTACAGAGAAGCCTGACTGTGTTTGGCCCTGGCTTTTGCAAATTCCACAATAGGCTTTTATTACATGTAGTAGCAGGACCACCACTCGCAAAGAAAGGCCATGAGGCCTAATTCAGACCTGATCGCAACAGCAACATTTTTCTCTAATGGACAAAATCATGTGCAGTGCAGGTGGGGCAGATGTAACATGTGCAGAGAGAGTTAGATTAGGGTGGGGTGTGTTCAAATTGCAACCTAAATATCAGGATAAAAATAAAGCAATTCGTGTTAATGTTAGGGTTCAGTTTAGGGTTAGTTAGGCTTATGGTTAGGCTAGGGTAGGGTTAGGATTATGGTTAGGCTAGGGTAGGACTAGGCTTCAAACATAATAAAATTGCTTTGGCAATATTCAGAGCATGTTGACATTCTGGTGTCGACAAACTAAATGTCAACATTGCATAGCACACCAGCTTTACTCAAGAAAGTTAGGTTCCACTAGTAAGATTATGATTTTATTATGAATGAGGATTGGATTCTAGGACTTCTAAAGCTCTCTGGTGCATATTTTACTATAAATGTCTTTGGTTGATGCTAACTTGATTGTGCAGGTAACCTAGAACTAAGACACTAGTAGTTGTCATTGCGAGTTGGTATCGAAACACCAGCTTTTGCAATCCCGATGGTCTGAATCCTAACACTCAGAATGCCAACATATCCAAGGTAAGTATTTTAACCCTAATCCACCCCTTGTGCAGCCTAACTCTTCCCGTACCCTCCCACAGCCTAGGCCTAATTGTCATCTTCCGCAGCTTAACCCTAACCCTCACCTCCCTCAGCCAAAGCATCCCCTTGCGCCGCCTAACCCATCCTTGCCGCAGCCTAGCCTTAACCATCCCCTCACACAGCCTAGCACACCCCTCACACAGCCTAACCCTAACAATCCCCTCCAGCTGCCCAACCCTAACTGTCTCCACCAGTAGCCTAACCATCCCTTCCCCGCAGCCTGACCCACTCCTCCCACAGCCTAACCCTAACATTCCCCTCTCCGTAGCCTGACCCACTCCTCCCTCAGACTAACCCTAACCATCCCTCCAACAGCCTAACCCTAATCATCCCCTCCCCGCAGCCTGACCCACTCCTCCCACAGCCGAAAGGCCGCCATACACAGGGGCAATCAGGTGCGATTTCTCCTACAGGAGAAACCACAGCCGAAGCCCCTTGAGCCGCCCGGAAGCTTCCCAGTTGGCAAGATCGCATGCAATATACCGCATGCTGCCCATTTTTCATGCGACATATGCGATCCCGTTCCCTGCTGCCAGGGCCAACCCCAAGTCAGTGCTCGGACGTGCAGAACGTCCAATCTCCGACTCCGATCAGATGCGCACAGGAACGCGCTTTGGATCCGGCCTCATGTCAAAACACAGACAATGTGGCCAGTTTTTATCCGATTTGTCGGCCTGATCCGTCAGAATCGGATGAAAACATGCCAAATCAGACCTGTGTATCGGGCCTTATCCCTAACCATCCCCTCCAGCAGACTAACCCAGACCATCCCCTCCAGCCTAACCCTCACTCTAGTGCCCTAACCCTAATACTCAACCTGGGTTCCCATCCGCATTGTCAGCATCAACATTCTGGTGTCAGGATTCTCACCATTGGGATCCTGACTACATCCCATCCTCAGTGCCTCATGGTTCTTAAGTCGGGGGGTACATCTACTAAAGGACGATTTTGTCAGTGATGTGCTGTAAGGTAAAAAGCTTGCGAGGCACTGGCTAGTACCAGAGCCAAATTTACACACAATATATGAGCCCAAGGGGTCATATGGGCATTATACACAGGTGCAGCAGTATATACATGTGGGCATTATACACAGGTGCAGCAGTATATACATGTGGGCATTATACAAAGGTGCAGCAGTATGTACATGTGGACATTATACACAGGTGCAGCAGTATATACATGTGGTGCATTATACACAGGTGCAGCAGTATATACATGTGGTGCATTATACACAGGTGCAGCAGTATATACATGTGGTGCATTATACACAGGAGCAGCTTTATATACATGTGGGCATTATACACAGGTGCAGCAGTATATACATGTGGGCATTATACACAGATGCAGCAGTATATATATGTGGGCATTATACACAGGTGCAGCAGTATATACATGTGGGCATTATACACGGGTGGTAGTCATGTGACCGCTGGTCGGCTGACCGACAGTCACATGACTTCCTCCGTGAGCCCGACGGCTCACTATCCCGATGGTCGGCATGCCGACCAACAGGGACTATTTCCACTCGTGGGTGTCCACGACACCCATAGAGTGGGAATAGAACCCGTGGCGACCGCAGGTCGCCACCGAGCCCGCAGCGTGGCGAGCGCAGCGAGCCCGCAAGGGGCTTGCTGCACTCGCCCCTTCCCGCCGGGATCCCGGCGTCGGTATGCTGCCGGGATCCCGGCGTCGGTAAGGTGACCGGCGGTCAGGAGACCGCCGGTCACCCTTACTACACCCTTATACACAGGTGCAGCAGTATATACATGTGAGCATTATACACAGGTGCAGCAGTATATACATGTGGTGCATTATACACAGGAGCAGCTTTATATACATGTGGGCATTATTCACAGGTGCAGCAGTATATACATGTGGGCATTATACACCGGTGCAGCAGTATATACATGTGGGCATTATACACAGGTGCAGCTGTATATACATGTGGGCATTATACACAGGTGCAGCAGTGTATACATGTGGGCATTATACACAGGTGCAGCAGTATATACATGTGGTGCATTATACACAGGAGCAGCTTTATATAC
The DNA here is from genome assembly GCF_028390025.1 of Pseudophryne corroboree. NCBI lineage: Eukaryota > Metazoa > Chordata > Amphibia > Anura > Myobatrachidae > Pseudophryne > Pseudophryne corroboree. The sequence continues at coordinate 75,888,628 of NC_086447.1, forward strand.
AGTACATGTGGGCATTATACACAGGTGCAGCAGTATATACATGTGGCATTATACACAGGTGCAGCAGTATATAAATGTGGGCATTATACACAAGTGCAGCAGTATATATACATGTGGGCATTATACACAAGTGCAGCAGTATATATACATGTGGGAATTTTACACAGGTGCAGCAGTATATACATGTGGTGCATTATACACAGGTGCAGCAGTATATACATGTGGTGCATTATACACAGGTGCAGCAGTATATACATGTGGTGCATTATACACAGGAGCAGCTTTATATACATGTGGGCATTATACACAGGTGCAGCAGTATATACATGTGGGCATTATACACAGGTGCAGCAGTATATACATGTGGTCATTATACACAGGTGCAGCAGTATATACATGTGGGCATTATACACAGGTGCAGCAGTATATACATGCGGTGCATTATACACAGGAGCAGCTTTATATACATGTGGGCATTATACACAGGTGCAGCAGTATATACATGTGGGCATTATACACAGGTGCAGCAGTATATACATGTGGGCATTATACACAAGTGCAGCAGTATATATACATGTGGGCATTATACACAGGTGCAGCAGTATATACATGTGGGCATTATACACAGGTGCAGCTGTATATACATGTGGACATTATACACAGGTGCAGCAGTATATACATGTGGGCATTATACACAGGTGCAGCAGTATATACATGTGGGCATTATACACAGTTGCAGCAGTATACAGTATGCTGCTGGAAGTTTGGTGAGTTTTGATCAGAGATGTGCGGAAAAGATAAACAGGGGAGGCACTGCCTCACCTTCCATAGACTTTTTACTCCAGAGTTTTGACTATAAAAATGATTAGAATAATGCAAAGGTATTTAGAATATATTCTTTGTATTTTTCATATACTTTATATAGACAAAACTCTGACGTATACTGTAGTACAGGTTTTTCTGCGATTTCGTAATTTTTCAAATTGGAGATTTATTAAAGGTGAAACAACTGAAAAATTGCAGGTGAAACATGACTTTGATGGTAGCCAGAGGAAAATGATGAGTATCTCCCCTGAATCTAAATATACATTCAAAAATACAAGTATGGCTTTGTACATTTGTGATTTTGACTTTCCAAACTGCCGGTGCTTTGGTTTAAAAGTCAAAGCAATTCTTAATAAATTTACACCCCAAGAGTTCAAATCCCCCCGAAAATATATATTAACTCCAGCGTATATTTGTGTCCATGTGATACAGAATATAGGGGGTCATTCCGAGTTGATCGCTCGCTAGCTACTTTTAGCAGCCGTGCAAACGCATAGTCGCCGCCCACGGGGGAGTGTATTTTCGCTTTGCAAGTGTGCGAACGCCTGTGCAGCCGAGTGGTACAAAAACATTTTGTGCAAAACAAGACCAGCTCTGTAGTTACTTATTCTGTGTGATGATTGCAGCGACGAAGGTCCCGGAATTGACGTCAGATACCCGCCCTGCAAATGCCTGGACATGCCTGCGTTTTCCCTAACACTCCCAGAAAATGGTCAGTTCACACCCACAAACGGCCTCTTCCTGTCAATCTCCTTGCGACCGGCTGTGCAAATGGAATCTTCGCTAGATCCAGTGCACAGCAGCGATGCTCTTTCTGCCTGTACGGCGCGCGTGCGCATTGCGGTGCATACGCATGTGAAAGTTTTGCCTTTTTTTACATGATCGCTGTGCTGCAAAAATCAGCAGCGAGCGATCAACTCGTAATGACCCCCATAGATTGTAAGCGCCACTGTGGCACGGACTGATGTGAATGACTGAAGCATTCTCTATAAAGCGCTACATAATATGTGTCTGTGTGCGCTGTAGAAATACCTGTTGAAAAATAAATAAATGTAATCTGAAAAGTGAGAGATCAGCAGGAATACAGAGGACCCAGCACTAGGGAGAAGAGGAGGGATTGGACTGAGATGTGTTCTGGGATTGGAGGGAAGATTATGGAGTAATAATAATAAACAGGACAGAGGTGAGCTGAGTTCTGTGTGTGGGATAAAGGTGAGACACGGTATGATGTAGTAAATCGAGTAAAGGTGAAGCGTGCAGGTGCAATGGAATGTATACAGCTGTTTCCAGTTCAAAAATAATTCCTACATTAATACATATGTAACAAATTACTGAAAACACAAAATGATAACTTAATAATACTGTACAGTATATCAACTTTAACACAAAACTGTACCCGCATGATGCAGCGTGAAAAAGTTCTACTCTTGCGCTTTCCTAAATTTAAAAAAAAAAAAGCCGTAACCAGCATATTATTGTCATCAATATTGCTTATTTGTAAAGCACCTCAGAATGCTGCATCTTAATGAATGCACCTCTCATGAAAAAGGTACAGACCTGAGCCTGAGTATAGAGAGGGCCCCTGCTACTGAGTTTCCAAAATACTGTATAGAGGGATTGCTATTCTAACAACAGGAGATAAAGGGGCTCATAGCGAATTTTAGGACGGTGGCTAGTTTTCCCCAGAGGAAATAATATCAGGTGGGAGAAAACCATTGAGGGACTTTTTACCTGTTTATCTCGGTTTGGCTTTGATTATCCGATAGGTTTTTCAGAGTTTTTCCACCACAGAGCAGGTTACCTGCCCCTGCTCAATGTCACCCAATCCACTCCCCCAATCTCTCTTTCCCAACCAGTCCTTGTTAGGCTTGTTGCCTTTGTGTGCTTTCATGGTGTTTTGCTAATGTGTTTATTCTGGCCCTGACTTGTTCGGGTATTTGGACACTCCTTCTGTGATTGGAGGCTATCTCCTCTCTTGCCTCAGACACGGTTCCTATCCTGGGTACATATGGGTTCAGATGGCATGAGTTTTGGGGTCTTTGTTGGGACACCTTTAAAGATAGCCTGTTGGCATTGGCCATGCAGTTTGGGATCCCCGTACATTAGTTCTTGTAGTTCACTTAGAAGTCACTGACTTGGGTTAGGTGACATCCTTGGACTTGAGGGTAATCGTAGACTGACTGATGTAAATGTGGCCCTGGTGTAAATTGTTGTGGGTAGTTATTGTTCTCCAACATTCACGGCATTGCCATCAAGTAGGGGGTTTCTAGCATCTAGGGTGGGTTTGTGGTCCTGCATGATCATATTTCCCTCTAATTGTGGGATTTTCTTAGGGTTTTAGTTAGGGTTTGATAGTTTTTGTATTAAGTGATGACGGTGATCCGGATCTTGGAGGAAGTCTTGCATGGTGCTGGTCAAGGGCAGCAGGTCAGCGGATTTTGTGATGCATAACTGATCTACTCTCCTTCACAGATGAGCTTGGCTGATATCTCCTATCCAGGAGTCAGTGACATCATCCATACATTTCATACCGCTGGATTGCAGGCCCTGACCTCCCAACTATCCAGCTTTTTGCAGGACAGTCCCATTTATTCTGGAACCAGTGGCGGATCCAGGGGGGGGGGCACTCGGGCCCGTGCCCCCCCTGTCATCTGTGACTAGTGAAATCGGAGTACAGCATGATTCCGCAGCGCTGTGTCTCCGATTTCACAAGTACACATCCGTGGCCAGCCAGCGCTTGCCTCCGTTCTGCCTCCGCCGGCCCACCTTGTCCAGGCACTGCAGACAGGCGGAAGCTGCGGCCGTCTGAAGGAGGAGGCCAGCGTCTCTCTCATAACTCTATGTGCGCCGCCGCTGCTACAGGCCGCCTCCTCCAGTCCCCCTCCATTGCATCCAGTAGCTGCAGTGTCGGGCATGAGACAGCAGTGCGTCTGTCTCTACTGAGTCCGGCCACATGAAGCAGAACACCGAGCAGCCCGAGATCAGTGAGGTAGGCGGACAGCTTCTACCTGTGAGTGAGTTTTGTACTGCAGTGCAGCAGACTCGCTAGCCACGGGTGGTCTTCAGTAAGGTTGTGCAGGCAATCAGTATGTGTGTGAGGCACCCAGTATGTATGGGGTGGGGGAGGCATCAAGTGTGTGTGTGTGTGTGTGTGTGTGTGTGTGTGGCACCCAGTGTGTGTGGGGTGGGGGAGGCATCAAGTGTGTGTGTGGCACCCAGTGTGTGTGGGGTGGGGGAGGCACCCAGTGTGTGTGGGGTGGGGGAGGCACCCAGTGTGTGTGTGGCACCCAGTGTGTGTGTCTGTATGTATGTATGTATGTATGTATGTGTCACCCAGTGTGTGTGTGTGTGTGTGTGTGTGTGTGTGTGTGTGTGTGTGTGGTGGCACCCAGTGTGTGTAATGTGTATGTATGTGTGTCTGTAGGTATGTGACACCCAGTGTGTGTGTGTGTGTGTGTGTGTGTGTGTGTGTGTGTGTGTGTGGGGTGGGGGAGGCATCAAGTATGTGTGTGTGTGTATGTGTTGCACCCAGTGTCTGTAGTGTGTGTGTCCTTTATGTATGTGGCATCCAGTGTGTGTGTCGCACTCTGTGTGGGGCATCCAGTGTGTGTATGTGTGTGTGTGTATATGTATGTGGCATCCAGTGTGTGGTACCCAGTATGTGTTTCACACACTGAGCAAATAATCTTATTAAGAATGCCCGCCAGGTGGACATGAAGGGGAGGGGCTAGGGTGTAGCTTCAATGAGGGTGTGGCTGGGTGGTGAGTTCCACCACCTCTCTTGTACCACTTTAAGAACTGCTCTCGCTGGATTTCAACTGTTCTCACCGCCGCGGCCGCTGGGATTTCTGTGACGTGCAGGAGCCCAGAGTTTAGGCGGCGCCATTTTCACGCTCAGATCCTTCCTTAGAGGCGCCGTAACAATGAGTGAGGCTCTAGCTGGCGGCTCTGCATTGTGTGGCGCCGTCCAGATGCTCCTATCGCTACTGCCCCCAGCAGCTGCAGTTGGCGATGTGTTGAGGTACCTGGCTAGACATACTAATTATTATATCACACAATAATATATATACTCAGCATCCCGCAAGTTTGTTGTCCAGGTCCCCCACAAACCTTAAACTGGCCCTGGTGGGAACACACCCCTTTTCTGGAAGTGCATGCACTGAAGGTGCACACAAATGTACTTGCACCTTCCATGGTGCCCCCCCTGTCATTTTCCCCTGGATCCTCCCCTGTCTGGAACTGTCCCGTCATACCACCTGTGTGCCACAGTGTGCCATTGGGGCGGGGAGGGGGGGGGGGGTTGGTGCAAAGCAGAAGCACTCTGTCTTTCACCACTGCCCCTTTCTGGACGCACACATCTTTAGCCCCGGGTGGTGGTGGGGGGGGGGGGTTAGCCCCGGGTGGGGGGGCAATTTGGATATTAAGTCTGTTGGGAGTTGTGTTGATGGTTTGCTGCCATTCTGCCAACCCCTTTTTACTTGCCCCCATATTTTTCTAGTTATTATTATGAATATATTGATGACTATTTGAATGCCAATTATGTGTTACATCTTTATTATGTTACTTTGCTAATGAGTAAGTGACGGTCTGACTGAGTTTTTATAGATGGCATCTGCTGTGAAGGCTTTTACCAGCTCAACATTATTATTAAATATTACATTACATTATTATTAGGTTAGATGAGGACTACATAGGCTCGTAACCATAGGCTGAAGTCCACATTTGTGTGATTGGTTAAGGGTTTCACTGTTGCTAGGCAGATTGTAGTTTAGTTGTAGTATTTTCATTGGCTAGTGTTTAGCCTATCATTTCATTTAAGATTATTTATGTTTAGTGTGTATATAAGCAGTGGCGTCACAAAGTGGGTGCGGCCCGCACAGGGGTGACACCAAAATGCCGGCTCCTGCTCAGTGACAGGAGCCGGGTGCTGCACTGTAGCAATACGTACAGCACCTGGCTCCTGTCCCTGTGTAGGAGGCGGCACTGCATAGCTGGTTCCCCGCGCTTGGATGATGCTGCAGCTGCCGGCACAGCGTCCAATCAGCGGACACCGCATTCGGCCTATGCGCGAGAGACCTGCCGCTGCTTCACCTGTGGTGCGAGAGTCAGACACCGGCAGCGCCACGCACTCACATGCAGACCGGACACAGGTGAGAGAGGAGCCCCAGACTGCAGACTTAGGAGGGGGGGGAAGTGGGACGGAGGTGGGGGGTGGGGGGAAGGGACGGAGTGGGCATGTATGAGGCATAGAGACACTCCCCGTGGGGCAGTCAACATCTTCTTAACCCCATGGAGTGCCGAAAATGGGGGCCCGCCCACAAGGCCACCCCCCCCTCTTGCTAGGCCATGTCCCAGTTTCACAGCCTCCCACACCGGGTGTCACCAGGGGCAGTGATGCCCCTGTATATAAGAGAGATTTGAATAATGATACAGCCTTCTTTTCGGTTGGAAGACCCTGCCACCCACCCAAAATTTAGCTTTTACAGAAATGTCCTATTATACTAATTTTATTAATAAAATTATTTGCAGTTCAGTAGGCGGGAAGGCGCTACCAGCAGTCACGTGGGGCACAAGTGGTCATTGTGGGGCACTTCCCCTTTTGAAAGACAGCAAGTGTGTCCTGCCCTTGTGGGGGGGGGGGGGGGGACAATAAGCGCTCCTCTGGGGGAGCCATCATAAATGGTGGTGAGTCCTTCAAAGCGCAGGTTATGCTTATACAGAGTGGGGGCGTTTTAGTCACCTCCAATTTTTTAGAGGTCTAATTGGCTGGAGCTGGTTAATGGTTGCGCTTTCCTTGCCACCCTCTACGAGTAAAATCTGGTCATACAATTAATACATTTCCTGACCTATTATCTAATTCAGATGTGTCTGTGTCTTTATAATGTATCTTAGTCGTTAAGTAAGCTTAAGTGTGTTAACAAGGTTCAATTACAATAAATGTATGCCTTAAATGCCTCACAGTACTTTCCCAAGTGCTTGTATGTGTCTAGTGTGGGGAGGAGTAATTTGGACTTTATATAGACCTCTGTGGATGGTTTAAATATTCTCCAGGTGTTTAAAGGCAGACACACACACACAACTCACTGCAGGAGGACAGGAGAGAGAAGCAGCGCTTTGTGTAATCGCCGCAGGACTCAAGGTAAGGAATATGTTCTCTGAAGTTTCATAGAACATTTTGCCTTACCTTATACTAGTAAATGCCAGTGTACATCTAATTACAGGCAATTCAATGTAACTACTGTATACAGAATTCAACTGTATACTGTATAGCAATCGCTATTTACTGGCTAAACTGTTTGCTGAAATGAGTATATCACGTCTTCTAATAAATGTTTATATGGATGTGAGGTTGTGTGTTTAACACAGGCTTACCATACTATACCTTTAAACTGGCACACTCATGAATTACACAGGTTTTGTGGCTGGTTGACTTCAAACCTGCATTTCATTAGGTTTTTATCAGCTAGAGAACCTGTGTAACTCATAAGTGTCCCAGTTTGAAGGGATTGTAGGGTAAACATAGGGCCGGTGCAAGGTTACTTTCTTGGCACCCTAGGCAAAACTTCTGCCTACTGCCCTCTACCTCACACATCCCACCCGCTCCTCAGGTGAAAGTGTGGAGGTGGCGTTTTAGAAGTTCCATAGCTGCCACTATCAATTAGAGAACGCCCCCTACAAATATAAACATGTAAAAAACCACTAAGCACGACTTTTGCAGGGACTTAAGGTAGGCTGTAGTGAAGAAAGTGGAGGCGGGGGTACACAGGCAGGAGATATATATATAGATATGGAGCTGGGGGTATATACTGTAGATAGATAAGGAGATGAGGGTACATAGTAGAGATGTGCGGCGGGCACTTTTCGTGTTTTGGTTTTGGTTCTAATTCCACTTTAGTGTTTTGGTTTTGGATCTGGATGATTTTTGAAAAAAAGGAAAAACAGCTAAAATCACAGAATTTTGGGGTAATTTTGCTCCTTCGGTATTATTAACCTCAATAACATTCATTTCCACTAATTTCCAGTCTATTCTGAACACCTCACACCTCACAATATTGTTTTTAGGCCAAAAGGTTGCACCGAGGTGGCTGTATGACTAAGCTAAGCGACACAAGTGTGCGGCACAAACACCTGGCCCATCTAGGAGTGGCACTGCAGTTGCAGACAGGAGGGCACTTAAAAAAACTAGTCCCCAAACAGCACATCATGCAAAGAAGTAAAAGAGGTGCAATGAGGTAGCTGTATGACTAAGCAAAGCGGCACAAATGTGTGGCACAAACAACATGGGACGTGCTGGAATTTGCCCAGATGTAATACACGCACAATATTGGTGGCACAGGATAGCGTACCCCTAAACCACACACAACCACACACACACACACACACACACACACACACACACACACGGCAAAGCCTGTAAAATTAATTTGGATAATAACCCTTTTATTTGGAGCTATTATAATAATACTTGGTGATTCATCCCGCCCTACGGGCGCTCTTCACACTGTCGTAAGCAGCAGCGTATACCACTGTGACTGCCTCGTCACTGGAATGACTGATGGACAGGACACTACCACTGGTCTGATGCAGCACAACACAGCAACACTGTAAGGGACTTGTGGTTGTTGTTATAATTATTATACGGCAGCAGTGGAGATATAGCAGCAGCGTATACCACTGTGACTGCCTCGTCACTGGAATGACTGATGAGACAGGACACTACCACAGGTCTGATGCAGCATAAAACAACACCACTTTATACAGCTACACTGGATATATGGCAGCAGAGGACACCAACACTGTGACTGGCTGGACTGATGCAGCACAATACACTGACTACACTGGACTGTATAGCACAACACAGCACCACTTTATACAGCTACACTGGATATATGGCAGCAGTGGACACCAACACTGTGACTGGCTGGACTGATGCAGCACAATACACTGACTACACTGGACTGGACAGGACAACACAGCAGCACTTTATACAGCTACACTGGATATATGGCAGCAGAGGACACCAACACTGTGACTGGCTGGACTGATGCAGCACAATACACTGACTACACTGGACTGGACAGGACAACACAGCACCACTTTATACAGCTACACTTGATATATGGCTGCAGAGGACACCAACACTGTTACTGGCTGGACTGATGCAGCACAATACACTGACTACACTGGACTGGACAGCACAACACAGCACCACTTTATACAGCTACAGTACACTGGATATATGGCAGCAGAGGACACCAACACTGTGACTACACTGGACTGGACTGAGCAGCACAACACAGCACAAGACTCGCCACCCCACTTTCCCACCCCCACACAGACACTGAACACTGAGGACACATCCTCTCAATATACTCTCCGAGACTGGAGTGAAAATGTCCACGACGCGCGGCTCCTTATATGGAATCCAAATCCTACGAGAATCCGACAGCGGGATGATGACGTTTTGCCGCGTTCGGGTTTCCGAGTTAGGCGGGAAAACCCGAGCCTGGCTCGGAACTGAACTCGGAAGGCAAAGTCCGGTAGGGTTTGGTTCTCTGAGAACCGAACCCGCTCATCTCTAGTACATAGATACATATCCAGATGAGGGTACATACAGGGCCTGATTAAGGGTTCCAGCCTCCCTAAACTAATACAGAAGTGGCCGCCCCCCCTTCCCCACCACCAATTTTTTTGCTCATATTCAGCTAAAGATCTGTCGCCCCTTACACATTATGTCACAAACCATAATGCCCCGTATTCATTATGCA